>NW_020312579.1:0-222759 GCF_002999335.1 Cyclospora cayetanensis | reverse complement strand
CACAGCTGAGCAACCTGGTCTAGAAGACAGCTTGAAAGAGTTTGTAGAGAAGGCAGAAACTGGGGGAGTCTGTGCGGTACTGCGCCTATGTATGGCGAGCTATCGTCTCTTCGAGGAATGGCTACTAGGTGAAGAAAGGAGCTGTCTCAAGGCACTAAGGCAAACCCTGTACCCTCATCGTCTCCTGCTTGTGGAGTCAGTAATGCCTAAATGAGTCGTCAGTTGCACGAAAACGCTGGGTACGGACTAGATGTCAGCTAGGATTGTCCTCTCCGCCTCCAGCTACTACCGATTTATCCAATCAAAGGATTCCATACAATGGCCGGTTTACAGAAAATAGGCAGAACTAATGTCGTCTTCGTTCTCTGCACCCTGCACGATTGTGGCCAAAAACGAGAGCACGTCGGTGAAGCAGCAACACCACATGTTAATTTGCTACAAGGAGCACAACAGAGTGCACCATTATCCTCCGAATACCTGCCCAGAACTCAAGGGGTGCTAGAGATGGTGCATGCTGCGAGCGGGTATAGGATGCCGGACCTGAATAGGGAAATTTGCCACAAGTGCATGGCAGGGAAGCACCTGTTCACCATATTACTCACATAGGCGCACACAGCATTTGGGAAAAAAAATGAGTTGCTTTCTCAGAGTACGGGGAATGCATAGCTTCTGCGTAGTTTCGTGTTTTGTCGTATAGGAGCTCTTGGCTGGTGTTGAATAGTAGTTGTTCTGGTTGGTCAGTAAAGCTATTGCTACTAAGTTGCTAAAAGGTGATTTTCAATGTGTGCAATTATACTGCTTTGCAGTCTACTTCAGGCTCGCTATCTGGGCTGCTCCGCATATGTTGTTGAATTGGAAAAGAAAGAGTACAGTGAAATTCCAGTTTATACTGTTTTTAACGTGTGGTCTGTTGCTGGATACTCTTAAATGATTTGGAATATCAACTGTAGCAGTCTTTGCAACGAGACTAAGAGTATCATTTTGTAATTGAATGTCCTATGCAATAATGCTGCTTGTACCGGTAGATAAATATTATTAGATGGACACAGAGCCCGTGCAAGTCAGTTGTGTTTTCGGCTGCTCCAAAGAAGAGGTGTCCAATAACGCTGCGTTGGTTTCAAATAATTTATTTGGTGAAATTGGTACTGTACATATGATTGACGATGATTTTTAGCTATTCAGACAAAACTTCCGTTTTGGAAAAGCAGTTTGTTAAACGTTTGAGCACGATGAGTTATAATTTTTTTTTATATTTAGTGGCTGGCGATAGATGTTTTTTTTCGTGGGCTACTCTAAAAAAATATTGCTTGTTTAAAATTAATGTGAACGACATTGAGAATAAAATTCATGGTGCCTTTACTAAGGGCTGTGGTTGGTAAATGGAGGTGGCTTCAAACCAAATAGGAATTTGGTTGTGGGCGTATGCGACGTGTTGTGCTGTGCAGGAAAAAAAAACGTATATTTAGCAGATATATTTGCATGCTAAAATTAAGATTGCTTATGACACCGCATTTCAAAGCTTCAAAAAAAGGCGCTGAATTATTTTCCTTTGCCTGATGGACCAATTCCGTTTACAAATCGTCGCGAATTTTTATTTATTTTTTGAGAATACGCGACGCGTTCATTTTAAAACATGGATATACAGCGCATATTGTCATACATTAGAGTGCAATACCTTTCAAACAGCAATGAGGAGAAAGAAGCTATATTCTAATTTTGCAGACAAAGTTATTAAGACATTTATGTAGCGGATATGGCGGATTTTAATGTCGAGTAAACCCTGCCTAATTGTAGCCCAGTCCGAAAATTGATGTGAAATTGATATTATATCTTGAGTTTCTGATTATTAGTACACTAAATTATATAGAATCCGAAGACCCCGTGAATTACAGAATTTAGATAGGGATGTTGAGATTCAAGCATTGCACAGTACGACATTTTCTAAAATGTATGCTCTTTTATTCATTGTCATATGAGGCGTGTGCCCAAACAGGTTATTGCAAATTTCAAATCTAGAGAATCCAAGTTTTCTTTTCACTTTGCCTTGCGTCAGCTTGAAACTTGCACAGCAAGGTGTTTCCCACGTTACGCTATTAAAATGCTGATAAGCGATAATGCTAGAGGTTCATACAATCGCTTAATTGGAATGCTCCCGCGGGTTGCTGTTTTTTTGTACATAACAGACAATAAGTTGAGGCTTTCGAATATGCGCGATGGGTTTTTTCCTAGAACACATATGCCTCGATTTCATGGCGAACGCTTTTCTGGTATTATGCTAGGATGAACATTTTCCCGTGCGTCTAAAACAAGTATAATTTTTTCATGCTTTGATATTTTTTCAGACACTTTGAAACGCGGTGGTTGTTGGTTTACCAGTGTATGTAAATGCATACATGATATTATAAGTGAAGGGGTTTTGTACATATAACAGCAGATAAGCAGAATGGCGAAGACGTAGAGAAAAACGGCAAACAATTTACGTATGCATGTTTTGGCATATGTCTAAAGAAATTATTGTTAACCGAGATGGCCTGATCGTATTGTGTGAGCCAGATATTTCATTAATATGTGAACGTCAGTTTCTTTCTGCTTAAAGCCTCTAACTCTGTTTTGCAGGATGCCTTGCTCCACCTTATTCGCCAGTAAAAGCTTGATTATTACACGCTGTCCACAGTGCAGCTTTTATCTTAGCACCCTTCAGGGTTGACAGGTATTTCTCCGGGCCTGCACACTGTGTAAGCTACGTGGTAAAAGCAGGCGAATTTTTGTTAGACAGCAGTAGCCTAGAGGCTGCAGCCTTTTCTTAACGAAGGATTATCTTGCTTCTTCTGCAATGCCGACTAAAGTGCTCTAAAAGCTTCAAATACTCTATGGTTACCTTGATTTTAATCAATCACAAAATGACCTTCTACGTCAGCATGTGATATTGTGGCTTCAATTACTTTCGCACTATTAGACAGCGCCTTCTTTAACATGTTGAGTTTGACATAGCTCTAAAGTGCTGTTGTTTTTATACATTTTGAAACTGGTAATTGTGACTAAACACAATAGAGATCAACGTCTTTTCAACAGTTTCCTGCATGAGAGTAGTCCAAAGGTATTACACAAGCATTTGAATTTGCAGTTAACTTTTGAGAAAAGTCACTTCAAGCTGCAATTAAGCGCGTTTTCAAATGAGCGTATAATTTATGGAGTCCTAAAACACCTCAAAAAGTTGATCGATAAGATTTACGTTTGATCTGATACACGTAATCAATGTCTAATGTATTCTACGAATTATTGAGAAAAGAGGTTTACGATACTCTTAATAAGAATAAACACCATGTCTAAAACGGTGCAGTGAATGGTTAATGCAGAAAAAATCACTGTTAAAACAAAACAACGAACAGCTTTGACATTGGTCAAAAAATTCTCGACCATGCTTTTCTTAATCGTTTGTGGAGACAAACGTTTCACACTGCAGAAAAGTTCATGAAGTACTTATTTTGCGTTTTGTTTCATATACAAAAAGCCCAATCTTTTTTTTTGGAGAACTATGGAGACTTCGAATGATTGACTGCGTAAGTTATTAAGTGGTGCCACACATTTTTTGAGCGGAAACTTTAGGTTGCTCTCAGACTGTGTACGGCGCTAGCCAACATAAAGTGCAGTAAAACTATAGTGCCACCGATCTGGACCGTGCGCATTCCAAACTCTTTCAAACTTCTAAACTAAAAAAGGATCGGAGATATACAAATCCATAAAATATCTATCTCAAGCCACGAAAGTATGAGGTTACCTACACAAAAAGAATTTTTGACACGCAATAATTGCACACACGTGATCAGGCTTATGTCTGCAATACAAAAGGCTAGAGCTGAATGAAAAAAAACGACCGCTTGCATTATTTCCGTTGTCAACTATAACAACTAGTGCAGCACCATTCTTCTTGTTGTCCGCAAGTGTCGGGAAATCCTGCACTCATTTGCGGACGGCTGAACTGAGACGTGGAATCAAAGTTGTTTATACAAGAATAAACAAAGCGACCACACCTCAAGAGAAGCTGTTAGCACAGTTTTGTAAATCGTGAGACAACAGACATGGAAACAAGTTAAATTCCAGTTTGCACATACCACATTGAGTGTGCACTTAAATCAACTATAACTCTTGCAGGCCTCGTTAGCAACTCTCACAAAACTCATATAAAGCTCCGAAATCCAGTATCATCTTGCACCCAGTGCATAGAGACACCTCACCATCGTTTTAACTTTCCTCCAGAGTAAGTACAGAAACCTTCCGAGACATTCAGGTGAGCTTGTTCATTCCTATTACGTGTTTTTTTTCTCCAAAGCTGCTGAAAATAAGCGATTCGGAGACTCTGAAAGAAACATAAAACCATGGTTCGTGAGAGATATGTCGTTGGAAAATTTTTACTGAGTAAACATATACCCAGGTGCCCTGTATTAAAAAAAATTATTTTAATCAATGCCGCGCATTATCGCTGCACTGAAAAACAGGTTCGGCAATTAATAGGCAAATAACACACGTTGTCATATAAACAAGCATGCACAATTGTTTATAACAAAACACATCAAAGAAATGTAAGTCCTACAGATGACAAAGATTTTCTATATCCTTCATCGATGCACTCAGCTTGAAAAATAACAGGAGACATACCACAAAATATCTCAAAAAACGTGCTAGTTCTTCTGGAAAAGCCAACGTAGGCTTCTAGATTTATCCAAAGCTTACGCAACTTCACAGTAACAGGTTGAGCTAGCAATTCATCAGTTACACTTTTTTCGGCCAGCGCCAGGCACTGTCCGTGCAAATCTGGCATTGTATTCTCATTCTTTCAAAAGTAGCGCATAGATACTATAAGCACTGGACAGTTTGCTTCTATCCTGCGGACATAGAAGCCAATAGATTCAAGAGGACCCACCCTCACAGCGTCTTTATCACAGGGAAAACTTTGTGTATTTCTCCTCACATACGCTACGCTTTTAGAGACTACTGAGATAAAGCCTTGACCTGCGAGTAAGATATATTTACCGCCCTCTACCGAAACCGACGGACTTAAAAACGGACACGCAAAGACCGGCAATACTCCTTTTTCTGAGAATATGGCAAACGCTGTATACTGTAAACTGCGTTGCCATGTAGTAATTCACCTTTTTTCTGAAAGCCTACCCATGAAACGCAGTCCATGCAAAAGTTGATACCTAGCACACGCAGAAGCAGACACACAGCACCAACGATGCATTCACCAATTTTGCAAAAACACATTATCAGCAGCAGTCTGCATACCCTTCCACACAATAAAATTTAGATCGTTGGAAAAAAACAATATAAGGTCAATGATGCAACTTAAGAAATAGCAAGCACAGTAATACGCGCTCACTAGGGTTTTTCCTGCATGATTTGGTTTACACATTAACGCACGACTCACGGTTCCCTTCCGCTATTCCAGCTCTATGCATAGATTGACATGGGACAGCACGGCGTATTGCTGCTCAACCAGCCTTGTCCGCCATCACAGTACTGCCAGTAAGTTGAGTGCATCCGCTTCAAACCGGAGCTCTGATATTACCCTGACACTCACGTGAACAGCATTCATCCATCGACAGTCCGTTGCTATCCATTCCCCTTTAAAAATAGTGATACAAGCGTGAATAGTCTGAGCATAAATTATTTACATTTGCCTTGCATTCCAGAAGTGCATACCTGTAAGAACAACGTACACATCACCTAACTCATTTCCAAGTCTATATTTTCATATAGCCCAAGAATGCATACGTCCTCTGCTATCGAATGCAATATGAGTGCGACGAAAGCTCGCCAGTCGCTAGAACATAGGTCTTAATGCGTTCACGTCCAATGTTTCGGGTGCTGGGAATCAAATCCAAAGATACGAAAATCGTTCGCAGCCACGAGTTAACGCTTTAGCATAATTCCAACAATTCTCCTTCTCACTCTCTCAATACTTTCTTCATCCTAGACGGTGTGCTCTTGAACGGCTCCTTACTAGCTTAATTGGTTCCTCTGTGATCATGTATGAGCAGTAGTACCCGCAAATACGACTTTCTGCAAAAATAACAGCCTGCACTAGATTTCACGTAATTGTACCTGGCTGTATTAAGTGTGTAGTGCAGCGCGATTTTCATGTAAAGTGTTTTTGCTAACGGACACAAAATTAGTATTTAACACTAACGGCCTATGTGCTTGCATCAAGCAATCCCAATTAGGAAAGCTATCAGCCCAATTCCTGCTTAGCAAATCCGAGATTGCTGCCAAACATTCATCCGCGTGCAGGGTCAATAGCTGACCCAGAGACAAAAGCTTTGCTTAGGTATTTTCTGCAATGCCAGTTTTGCCTGAATTAGCAAGAACAGAGGACTGAGAGCCGGTTTGGGTGCACATGTATCTGGTTTCGCCCAAGATGTGAGGTGCGCGAAGATTCATGTGACGACTAGTGGTCGACTTAGTATGCTAGTGCGCTTTTCCACAGGAACTCTCAACGCAGGAATGTAGATCGATCTGGCATCTACTCAACAGGCACGAAGTCAGCGTGGAGAAGCGCTGCACTCAAGAAAAATCTAGATTCGTCCAGGCAGTCTGGTGTACGCATAATGCTATAGCGATTTTCTAATTGTACATTTTGGCACCTCGCTGAAACGTTGCTCGCAAGCAAATTTGCTGGCGGCCAACATACCTGAGAGAGCACCACTTGCCTACCACCGTCAATGGACTAGCCCCACAATACGAAAGACAAACAATTGGAAATCGTCGAAGTGTGTCTGGCTGCTGCATCAGACAATACCAAGCCAAAATATGGGGCACGACCGTAAGCCTGCGCACGTGTTTTTGATTAAAGCGTATGCGGCGAACTTTTACTACTATTGACCTGTTCGACGATATAAAAAGAAAAACATGTTCATCTGGACAAAGAAATGCAAGCTGTCGGCCTGCAGACATCGTTATCCTTCATATATGCCTTGACTCACCCTGTATATTATGCATCAACCCACTAGCAGTCTTTCGATGAGCTGAAGCAGCTGACTCAGGGTAAGCATATACCGCATCGCATCGATCTTTTTTTTTCGGTAGGTGTTGTTGAAAAAATGTCTACTGTCCCACAAACAAACGCGAAATATCGGGTGCCGATAAAAGCCACTGCTCATAGTGCAACTCGTTCTCCACTCTGTAACTTTTCCAAAGCAGATTACCTGCCACTAAGCCGTTCGCCAATGATCGACATATGAGAAGCCAGCAAACACAATTCGTCTGTCTTTTCCAGAAAAAAAATAAACTTTGTAACAACCGATTTCAGGCCTGTGGGGAATGGGACTAGCTAAACGTTCCAAGATGCCCAATAGATGCCGACTGGAGCGAACCCGTCCTTCTATGCCCTTAGACCCTCTTCCTCAGGTACCTAATTCTAGTGCGAAAAGAAAAGCATGTAGCTCCGAAGTGGGAGCACACTCAAGGAGCCAAAATCACCTAAGCGCCCAGAGTGAGTTCACTGGAGCTCCTTTGTTTGGCAAGCAAAGGAGCAGAATCAGGAAAACTAGAAGCCTACTGCGCGGCTTTTGGCGTAGTCAAAAACATACTGAATGATAAAGGCCGCTTTGTGTCATTTTAATACATGCAAGCTTGCATCGTTCCTCAGCCTTTGCTAGCTTTGCCTAAATGTGGCTATAAAGCGGTTCTGTGATGTGCAGAAACAGTATACAAGTGCGATGACCTGGTAAGGCTCAGCAGTGAAACAGCGGTTTGCATACCAATTCTAGAACAAAATGGCTGCTATCCGTCCGCTAGTTAAATGTCATGGTAATCACGGGCCATTTTAATTGGACCCGAGTCCGGTGCGAAGTACTACCCTCGTATCATGACGTAATGATAGCATGCCATTTGGGCCCCAAGGGAAGCCGCACACGCGCCTACAGCGGTCCTGCGTGGAGGTTGCTATACCAGGAGCCGCTAGCTAGAAGCAAGACCACCTCCCTCAACAATGCTCCTTCATCAATGGTAACCGGAGTCGACTGGATATCTCAACGTGAACCATTATCTTCCTGCGGTCGAATCAGACAAATAAGAAAAGACTTCGGCATTCATGTATCCCTTCCGACCGTCTCTGCAACTTATTTCGTATCAAGCAAGATTAGTTGCGCTTCAGGCCGAAAAATAGCAGAAACGGGTAAGGCATGCAAAGGGCATTCAAGAACGTGCTAAATAGTGGCCACCTGGGGTAGGCTACTCACCTACTGGTCATCCAACGTACCGCAGTTAGCCGCTCCCTTAATAACCCCAAACAGCAGTCGCAAAATACAAAGTACTCAGCGCGTGTAAAAAAGTTAGCAGCTTGCATACGATTCCTCGAAATTAATTATCGGAATCGACCAGTTCCTGGGCATAACCCCGTGTTGATGACTAAACAAGCCGGATGTGCCTTAAATGAGTCAGCTCTAAGGCTCTAAAATGAATTTCTCTTTGAGGAAGGATTCCTGCTCCCTTACGCTTGCAAAGTATCGAACCCTCTATGCGCATAAACAGGCTCTCCAGCATGCGGCTTTGCAGGCGCCTTCGTACAACTCATAGTCCGCCAACACGGCAGGAAATAAGTGCTTTTTTCACATTTGTATAGTAACAATGGAGTGAGCTCAGTTGGCCGCTCATGCTTTGTGATGCTTCGGCCAAATTGCAGCTTCGAGCCATTCGGGAGCTCTGTAATCACGATAAGATTGTCCATATAGAAAGGGCTTCTTGTAAGACGTAAAAGTGTGCTACAGCACCTTTGGCGTGTTGTTTGGCGACTGCCTGATAAGCACTGAAAGGTGAATGCACGCGCCATCTCGTCTTCTATGGGAAGAATCAGGTCCTGTAAGTAGAGCCACATCCCGAAAGGGCTTAAAGCAGGCAAGCGTAGCCTTCGCCTCGAGCCACCACCACAAAAGCTGGGGAATTCTAAGGGCTTGCATACCAATACCAGATATCATATCTGGATATCCTCGGATTGCCTCACTCCTGCTTCGACTAATCTATTTGCCAAAGCATGACGAAGCAACTGGACAGAAGAGACTGTTTGAGCAACAGAAAGGCTAATGCGTCACCTCACAGGTATCTGGTACTTCCTCTAGGGGAATAACGAGAGCCATATATATCCAGCAATTTACGGTAGGTGCGCAGCACAAGGTCGTGCCGCCACTTCACAAGCTAGGTCATCAGTAGAACGGCAAATTATTGTTTTCCATTCCCAGCGCTTTGCTGACACCGAACAGACAAAAGCACTTCAGGACAAGCATTTTCATGCGAAGTGGTGCAGAGTGAAATATGCCAACATCGTTAATGAAGGTGTCGATTCACTGTCCCGAAAAACCATTATTTCTTTGTAATTTTAGTATGAAGATCGTTCAGATGATTGCCAACGTGATTGTCCATAGGCTCTTACGATGCTTCAGCAGTTCACTATAGTGCTCTGCGGCCTCCTTTGTCTTCGGCGATTCCATATTTGTACCAATGTGACGTGAGTGTTACACTTTGACACTCATGAATACGGTAGCATTGCAAATGTCTAGAGTGGCAAAAAAGACAGCCGTACCAGGACGAGGATCACATGCTGTACATCAAAACAGAGCAGCGATTTGGCTCTCCGCACTTTCCCACTTCACTCTACAGTTCTTAGGGCTTCATGCAGCACGTTATAGCTGGAAATGTGATTTGCTTTACGTTATAGCATAGTGATGGCTCATCTGGTTGCCTGGGATGCGTCCTGCGGGAGCGTAGTGCAGACAGGTAAGGGTTAGATTGTCACAAACTGAATTCGCGCAAGTCTCCTGGAATCGAACTTTTGCAAAATTCTGTGGCATTAAAAGGCTTGGACTAAGATACACCCGTGGCTTATTGCCATCCTGACTGTGGCAAAGGCTGACGATAATGTCTACGCTGTTCTCGAACATTCAATAAAGATGCTGATTTCAGCCCTGGCTCATGTCTACCAGGTGATGAAGTTGCTTACTTAGGCTTGACCCATGTGTACAGTTCCTCGGATTCTTAAGGAGCATTATTACAAGGAGGAATCCAACGTCCCGGAGCGCTCTGTAATCTGGATTACCAGAGTGCATAGTGACCATATTGCGACCACTGCGCACCACCCTTCAGCAGATGTGCAGACCGAGCGTGTCATCCCAAGCTCTTCTGCAACATTTGCGACTCTGTACTGACAGCAATCCAATTGGCTGTTTTGAAATGCTTCGGTATGCTAAAGGGGTTTTCATTGCAACAGGAGAATCATCTGTTTCTGCTCCCCAGCAAACCGATCCGCGCCGAATTATGTTGATGCGGGGTCCTCTGTCACACTCAACAGCGTCGATATGGTGAAGCCACCTGGCTAGAGAACGCAGATCCATGGGCAGAGCTTTCGAGAGACACGAACAGAGCTGTGAGAGACGTGGCCCGGCTTTGTCTTTCTACCCTGGAGCTACGGATCTGATGGATAGGCACACTTTGCAAGACGGACCAAATCACCTGAGAGAACGCTTGCGGCCAGTTGGGCCGGATCATTTGTTCAATACTTAAAGAATCAATATTTCACCCATTGCATCAATTTCTCTAGAAGCTTGAGATGCCAGGAAACTGGCGATATTGGGTAAGTAGATAGCTTCAATGCTACCCTATTTAAGCTTTGCACGTAAGCACGTGAACTGTGTGGAGACTGGTTGCTAGAGGAAAACTCATAGAAATACAGCATTCTGCGACTAATGAGTGCCAAGAACACACTGCACAGAAGTTTACAGGGAAATGCAGTGGGGAACGGTAAAGTGAGTAGCTGGCGAAGCACCAGCTGGTAGCTTGACCGCCTGCTAAAGAATTAGGAGCTCGGATTGTCCCCATGAATAATTTTGCGGGCTGTCACTGATATTTGTCTTTCCCGAGCACATGCGCTTTATGCAGTAGCTACCCGGAGCTATGAAAACTATTCGAAAAATTGCCGCTCATCATGGCATAGGGGTTCTTCACATGCCAATTTATCAAAAGCCACCTCATAGATGCTGTCCCTGCGTTCTTTGTTATGCCTCTTTTGGGTATTCGCCATCTACTACGCTGCACATAATGGCTGTATTCTCCACGTACAGGCTCTTATATCAGGCTTTCAGCCACAGGTAAGCTAGTTTGCATTTTGGCTTGCTGTACACATGTTTTGTTTTTGGTTTGTCGTAGCAGCAGCTTTACAAAATTGGTTGCTCTGATGACAGCAAGTCATCGCGCTACCGCAGTTGTGTTGGCTTTGCTTCCTGGCTCGGCACCTCGAAAGTGCATGTATTTCACGTCCTCCTTTTACAATTTATCGATTGGTGTTGAATTTCGTTTCATCAGTTGTAGTGGTTTTTGCTTTAACATGTGCCCGCGGAGATCCGGCAGAGCAGAAACTCTATTGTTGCCCGGAAGCCAATTGGCCTCAATGTCATCTGCAAAAGTGAGAGTGCATGCATCCAACTGCGGGGCAGCAGTAAGATGTTACGCTCTTGAATCTAGGTAGGCACTCTTTACTACACTAGTTATATATAGCTAAGGATTAATTAAAAACATGACCAATTGGTTTGCGTTTCCCGTTTATTGCCCAGTGTTTTCAGCTTGCTACAGGCGAACAGTGTTTGGTGCATGCTTTAGATGCAATGTGTCACTAGCTGCACATTCTGAAGTGGTTAGAGGGTGCGAATACGCGCATTCCTTCCGTCCATCTCCTCTCGTGTTGTAAATTCTCAAGAGGCTTGATTAGGGAAAGAGGCGGTTCCTTACGACATTTACTTTCTATTCAGCTTCTATTCACACTAGAGCCAAGGGCCTTCGTACGTGAACTTTAGATCAAGCCCTACGCAAGGCGTTTAGGGCTCCTGATATTCTGGAAGCTAGCGCATACAATACACCTTTAGCTGCGGAGAAACCAGCTCACCAAGCGTCTACAGTTTTGAACCACTAGAACTGCTTTTGTTTACTAAGTAAGTGCAGAAAATACACAGAAGCAGCGCCAGAGACCCCGGTTATTCGTGGGCTGGGCGTTCAACATCAGCACAGGGAAAACAAACCTATTAAGGACAGGAAATGCAGAATGGCAAATATGCTAAACGAAAAGATGCTATACGTAACGTCTTTGACAAGATGCATGCCGCTTTGGAGCAGAAATCTTTACGTAGTGACTCCTTGCAACTCCCCTCTGGGCAACGGGTAGTTGTGCCCCAATAAAACTGGTTGAAAGGGCTGTCCACCTACTAGCACAGCAATCTTCTTTGCAAAGGGCATAGAGGGGAAAAAGTTCTTGAAAGCTGTCGGTTCCTTCGGCACTGACATGAGCGACAATTATCACTCTTAGGTGCAAGTGACAAGGAAACGCACTCCACTAGAATTTGGAATAATTCAACAGCAGATTTAGCATAACGCTAACGACACGTTTTGTTACCAATGCCAAGGTGCGGATAGTTTTGTAAGGTCATTTAATAGCCCGTGCTTCTCGTGTTCCTTTCAATCTCCAACGTAGAAGGCCCTCAGCGTCTAACTCCACACACCCGAAAAAGACGAGCTTGCATATACCATGTAGAGCTGCGCCTACCGGTCTGCCTCCACGGCAGTGCTTATGGGGGTTATTGCCTGTGTGGGCGGCTTTGAAGCTTGGATAAGCTCTTGACAGTTTCCATGATTCGTATGTTACCACGTCACGGTAGCTTTTGAAAGCCTTTCCCACTGTAGTAAAAGCTATTCCCTCGCTTCCTTTACGATCGTTTAAAAGAGTGCTTCCGCCTTATATCAACCTTCAGTGGTATATAGCCCCGTCAGGCCGACTCTTAACCTTCTGTGTGAAGCATATCCTCTGGGCAGGTCGGTCGTGTTGCAAGATAGAAATGTGAATGCAGGATGCTACATCGTTATGGCAGGATGATTAAGCTTGTAAGCCACTTGTTTTTAGCCGTGAATTCTCAAGCAGCTCGGGAAAACAAGCCCGAATCTTGGGCCTACCGTAAAGTTGCATGTGATAGGTGGACACCAGAAGCAGGTCCCCGTCATCCAGCTCCTCTTCTCTGTGGCTTTTGTGTACTTAGTATTTCTTTGCTACAGCAGCTCTCATGATAATGGCCGCTGTGCAGTCAACCAGTTGACGAAGGCCTTGCGTCGTAAGAGATAGCCTTGTACGTCCAGAGGGGTTTCTGCTTTACCATGAACTCCCACAACGTCGTGCCTGTAGAGCGTGCACTGTGTAGCTCTATGAATACTGTGCTACAGATGCTGGGAAATACCATACATATCAGCTTCTGAGTATGTCTGGGCAGGACCTGTTTGAGTCTGCGATGAATACGAAGTCTGTCCAATCGAAGTGAGTAGGCCACCACACTTGAGACGCTTCACTGGGCCTTGAGCTGGCGGTAGAAGTGTTCTTGAAGCCCTAAGAATAGTGGGTATAACGGTCTCAGACTAGCACAGCTGGTAACTTATGACGATGTACTAGACGGTCCGCAAATAACTCAAAGGTGCCGCCCGCCGTCTCATTTGTACTGGCAATTGCAACCTTGGTGGAAAGGATCTTGTTAATGGAATGCATGAAGATGAGGATTGCATTTGGCCCTTTCGCACTGTGGAGTGACGCCGCAATAATGTAGGGTTGCCTGCGTCCTAATTGCCTCGAATAATTTCAAAAAATTGTCCAAGTCGGCGGCCTTCGTAAAGACATCTTACTGCTCCGCAAGGTGCGCAGGATTCAGCGTATTCCTTGGAAGAACTACAGGCGAGTCCAACTGCAAGACTATTCTACTGTTTCCTGCTCCCCTTGTGTCGTGCTGTAGGATGCTTTTCTGCTTCGTGGATATACCTTGGGGAAAATACTTCCTGATGGTACAGAGGTACGTCAGAGCCCATTGATGCAGATCATGCATAAGCTCCTCCTGTAACAAAAAGGCAACGCGGGACCGCACTGGCGACTAGATTTCTGACACCAATTTTGTACTTGAGACGTTTGCCTGTAAGAATCAAGAGAGGTCTAGCGAAGCTCCATGCGTAAGCGAAAAGGTTTGTTGATTTTAGCTCGAAGAGGCATTGCAGCGCCCGATCAACCGTGGGAGAAGTACCATCGCTAATCCCAACCCAAGCAGGGCATGATGTCTCTTATCGGTACACTGTATTGCGCTTCCCAGCCCCGCAAGTTTAAAAAACACAAAGACCAGTGGCTTCTTAATCGTGTTCCAACACTTCGCAAGCTGTGTAGCCTGCTTAGGTCCGTCCGTAGAGAATAGTGCCTATTGGGGGCAGCCTGCAAGAATTGAGTAAACAATTGTGTGCTTCAAGACCCTCCCTGGTGCTGCATGTTTCTGAGTTCGCTAGAACTCAATCGCTCTTTAGTGAGTTCCACAGGGGCCCTCATCATTACACCGGCGACTGCTGGCCCCATACGCATATGGCAGCCATTCAGTGCTGAGAAGCTGCTTTAGCAAGGTAACGTTGCACACGGTGCACAACTCTTCTGTCCCTATTCCGACAGCATTAATCCTTTACACGTTAAATGTTATCCCATTTGCTACCACATTGTTTGCGTGACACTCAATTGATGAATCGCCAAAGTGGCGCTTCTGGAATTTGGGGTTCATGCTGTGAAGCCAGAGAGTTTACAGCACTCCCTGTAACAACTTGGAGTAAAGTTGCCGTCCGCTCCGCCAATGTGGGGCAGAAGCATACGACTTATTGTTCTACAATTGTGCCTGAAGCACCTCGCATGCTGAATTCCATGACTTGAAATGGATTCTCCAAGTAATTATGCGGTCGCGTGAGTAAATGGTGAAAGATATACTTCATATCCATCGCTCAAAATATCTTGGCACCGTGCAGTATGTCGAGCACCCTGATAGAAGAGGATGTCGCATAGCACAAGCTTCTTTGGGAAAAAATGATTATTCTGCGTTGCTGCATGGCCAACGCTGGATCTTTGTTGGCCACGAATACGGGTGGTGCGGCAAAAAGGCAAGGCTATCCCAGCTTTATTCTTTATGCCCTGCAATATCATCTTCTGTGCTTCGACATCTGCATGATACAGCTAATTAATTGCTGGTTACTTCACATGTTGCCCTGCATTGACGTAACTGTGCTTGATGAATTTCTGAGGCAGCAGGCAGAGCGTGACACAACCACATACAGGTGACGTTGCGGATGGTGCATTTGCGCTATTGATAGTGAGCGACCCCGGCCTTGAGCCAGACGCCATTTTCCGAAGAGACCATTCCTGACCCCGTTGGCTATCATACTTGTGCAGATTTTCCTGCTTTCAATGAACTCTGCGACTCTCTCTTCTACTCCAGGTTGTCGTGCTCAGCCGGTGCAGTGGGGGTTCACCTGATAGGCGCGTTTGCCACCACTACTTTGGAGATCTATTTTCGATGATAGTGACCCAGCAGAGTTATTGCTGGCCTCGGCGCCGAATATCCTTTTCCTTTCGCTGCAGCTACCCAATGATAAGTTCGTTGGCACGAGCTTAAAATTTTAAAGACCTTCTGCCTCTTGGATGCCGGGCGAATGAGAGTTGGTAACTGCTCCAGGCTCATTAGTTTAACGTCTTCTACCAACTGGAGGTGCATTGCAGTTGCGGGCTTGTTCTCAATTACTTTTGCTTCTCGTTTGGCATCAGCTGTTGGATTTCCTGTCTCCCTACTAGCGCCTTATTCCTCTTGGGCCAATCGGTGAATGGCACCACTCCTCCCTCCCCCTGCAGTTTCCCTTGCTTGAACTCAGACGACTCGTTCTGAAATTGGCTAACTAGTAGCGGTTTCCACTTTGTGGATACATCTGGGAAACCACAAAGCTGTTAGTTATCCTGGAGCCTCGTAGTATGGAAGCAGCACCAGCGAACAAAGCTATGCCATTGTCAGAAATTTTGAAAGCGCGTGGTGGTGTCCAACATGAAGTCCGCGACAGGACTCGCCGCGAGAGAAAGGGTGTTGGTTTCTGGAACAAACTCTGAACCTTTTGCCTGTATGCTCTAACTTGCAGAACCCACGCTTCGCCCTCGCCACTCAACATAGGTGGCAGCTAGGAAGAGTATTCCCTTGTTGATAGTGCACCGCATTCCCACTGTACTTGGGGTCCACGGTTTTCCTGTGTATGCACCATGGGGTGTGCAGTGCCAAAGCCACCTTTGTTATTGCCATGGTTTGTAGCTCTAACTGATCGGAGTGTCTGGTTTTCCCAAAAGCCGCTTTGCTGTACATGAGCTTCTTGCACTTTATTTGCTCTGAACTATCCTGTTCATGTACCCGTGGCCTTAAAACATCGGTCGGCTTCCCCTACTCCTGTAGCAACTCATTTAGGCTCCGTCCTCCTCCTGGTATCGCCAGTAATCTTTCCGATTCATGGAATATATTGTGCCTTGTGCTTTGCTTGGCATCTTTTTACTGCTTGTTTGTGTGCTCTTCACGGCCTAACAAGCAATCCAGTCCTTAAGTGGTTAGGATCCTTTCCTTGTTCAAGACCATTTAAGCCAGACAATATCTTCTATGTGACAGAAGATATTTGATAGCATTGTGCTGGTATGTGCCGTATGTCCGCAAACTGGTACAACAGGATTGAAGGCCTCGACGTCTCGCCTGAAGCAGCGTGTTCGGCGATGGCACACAGTAGCTTACAGTGAGGGCAGGTCTTACCTCGCTCACGTAGAAGCATAAGCCTCTAGGAGTCCGGCACGTTCAAGCGTTGGGGCTCAACAATGCTCGTCGCTGAACTCCAACCCAGGCCACCGGCTTGTTCAACTGTTGTAGAACGGCCAGCTAACTTGCTTGTCCTGGCGTTGACCTGTTCGCTTGTTTAGTCGCCCAGTACCTTGGCCTATGGCTTTTCTGCGGCACGCTCTAGAGCCATTTCAATTGCGTTCGTGCCTGTGCTTTTAGGCTCCGACGAGCCTGTCGAAGCTGGAGATGCGTTGTCCTTTCGACTGCCGTTCTGCTTGCGGAAAGCTTGCTCGGCGCGTAGGAAACCCTCCAGATGCCTTTGCGGTTGAGCATCTACTTCTCAGGGCTTGGAATGCTTTGGCTGGCTCATTCTAGAGGTGTATAGGCTTTGCCACTTCCCTGGGGGGACCTTGTCTGCACGAGCTTCGCACCTAGACCAGCGTTGTCCTTCGCTTGCCGTTGCATTGGTCACAATATTTTCTAATGCATCAATGCCTCCAAGTATGGCATCAAGAACCTCCCTTGTTTGTTGGAACATATAATCGTGGCAATCTTAGTAATATTCTTTGATGCCACTGCACGGGATGCACCCTGCCTAGCTTGTAGTAACCGGCTTAGCTCTAGTGAACAAACACTGCAGTTGTGACTTAAGCCGCTTTTCTATGTGCTCGCCCATTGAGTTGAAAGGTCTTTAATGTCTAGAAAAAATGGTGCAAATGCATACCTTAAGAAAGGCAGTGTTTTTTTGTTGACTCAAAAGAATCGTGGGGATGGATGCTATTTCAGTTGTTAAAATTGTCAACTTTTCCCTTAGACTTTAGTCTCAGAAAGAAATTGGGCCTCGCTACGGGCAGGGCTCAGGAATTAACACAGACATGAACTCTATTGTTTTGTTAGTTGCTTGTGGCCGAAGCGGCACTGCGGCTCTGTGGTTCAATGCGGAAGCTGTTACTCCGGAGGCCTAAGTTAGTATGCACACACCACTGCACACGAAGACTAGCTTCGGTGAAGGAATAGTCTTTGGGTATTGATATTACATGCATATGACTGCTTTGTTGAACCGTTGAAATGGTTCTAGTAACGAAGATTCTTGTTATCGGTGCTGGCGTCTGACCCACAGCCACGCCAGTGAGGTTGAAAGCATGGAAACTGAGATCGCTCCCAAGAAAACCTTTATTGATCGCTCTCCTGATTTTTAAAACACGGAAGAGTTAAGTCTTGGTTGAAGCACACCTTGCAAGGGGTTCAGAACGACGGAGCAAAGTGAAAATCGACTCTCTGCAGTGCATTAAGCATTGCATCCATGGCTTTTCCTGCAATTTATGCAGTTCGCCGTGCTGCAATGTCGTTTCCTGCAGTTTACTACTGCAGCGGCGTGCCCTTCGAGGCTCTGAGATACTAGGTTTCAGCACCAAGGTACATGAAACGAATAAGCGAGAGGATAATCATTAATACAGCGCATGACATAATCTGCTGTTTGAAGTCGATTGTTTTGTGGCTTGTTAAAATTAATGTTGAGATGTTAAAAATTGCATGCATTTGTGAAATAAGGCCACAATATTCCTCTCCCATAGGTGATCCACGACATTTGGCTATGCTAGAGCCTGCATGCTTTTGGTTTTACTGTAAGTGGCATCCTGCAAGCGTCACGGGGTTGTATAGGTTCAAGATTGATCTCAGGATTGCCCTAATTGTTCACTTTTCTAAAAAAGGGGTGAAAATCATTCTGTTGTTGAAGCATACCTCGCAAACAACTTGAAATAGCTTGAGCCGAGTGAAGATTGAAAGGTATCGGAGACCCTAGAAACTCTTCGGCTGTAGCTTTACAGTGTATAACTGGCATGCTGTGGGGCAGTATTTGACTGCCTCTTCTACATACTATGAGGACATTGAAGTAGCGGTTCGGAGGCCAGGGGTACTAGCCAGATTCCAGAATGGTTTGACATGGGTTCCAGAAAGGGTGCCCTGCAAGCCTAGGGCTAGGGACACGGCACCGAGCGACCAGTATTACTGTGTATCATTCGTTTCAAGCACTAAAGCCAAAGATCGGTGAAGAAACACGCAAAGAATGAGGGACTGAGACTATGGGAACGAGCATTGTTGGTCTCAATTCCTTCGGTAGTTGTATCCATGACTCCCTGGGCCCGCTTCCCCCCCTGCGCAATTTTGTGATGGAGTTTTGAGCTTAGCACAGGCCTCCGGCTACAGCTACTTCGAAGAAGAATTGCCACCGAAGGTTAGCGTCTGTCAGGAATCTCTGTTTCGTGCTACCACCAGTGGAGCAAAGATAATTATCTGAGCCTTCACAATCCATTGGATAGTTCCTCAAAGCAGATGAGCTAGCAGGAGCCGAGCTCTGAAGCCTACTGAGGGTGCATTCCACGCTTTGATAAGAGCATTTAATGATCGTTAGGGTCCTAAACTCTGTCTGATGGCGATTATTTCGTTGGATGCTCACACTATGGTCTAACTTGCAGGCGTGCTGTAGCAGGACCCCTGAGTGTGGAAGCACGGAAACAGAAGATAGTTTCAAGGACGCCGTTATTACGCATTTGCGCTGATATCAAAAATAGGGAAAAGGATCGGACTTTCGTAGAAATAGTTTGGATGGGTTTTAGGATGCTTGAATAAAGTGTTTGTTGGGCTTGGGATCTTTACACGCGCGCTTCGATTTCCCTCACCACCCCATGCGTTGAAGAGGCTCGATCCACCACTGACTTACATCAGTTTGTGATACGCTCGCGCCTCCTTTTACTTTAGGGTCCCAGGTTTGTGGATGAAAGCAGCAAGAGAGCAAGAGAGCCACCCGATGTAGAACCGCGGCACCTCTTTGAGGGTTGAGTAAAGGCTTGTAGGGCGTTTTCGCTGATCCACATGTTCCATTTTCCTGCCTACCTGTAACTCGTAGCCAAAGTTTGTGCAGTCAATTTTCGATCGTGTAAATCGACACGAAATCGGAGTCTATCTCATCAAGCTGAGGAAGAGGGGTTTTAAGGCTGTGGGCAGCCCTTTCGAGCTTTTCCCGGTGTAGAATTAAATGCTTTCGTCTTGCCGTAGTTGCCAGCTGTACACTCCACAGTATTACAGAGTTGCACCGGTCATGAACACGAGTCCCCTAGTTAACTTCTCAGGTAGGGCTATATGCTGTACGGCCAAGTTCAAGTGGTGGGTGGCCTTCGGCGAAGTAGCAGCACCCTAGCTTCTGGGTGCAGGTATTGAGAAGTCATCAGTTGGAATCATTGCCTCTTACAGTTGCCCACGAATAGAGAAGATTAACCACTGGAGATTCAAGATGTCCATCTTCACTTCCAGTCTGAGAGTCCAGTAGTTTAGTAATGAACTGCAAACTGCTCTCGCTCTCTGTGTAGTGTCTTGGAGCTGCGATAGCAGGTGAGAACATCACTAAAATAGCAACTGAATTATTTTCCAGATTAACGAGAGGAATATCTCAAGGTACAGTCGCGTAAGCGACCGTAGACTACGGACACGTACCCTTCGGATCAAAGGCTAACATTGCATTGGCAAAGTCGGAGGTAAAAAGTCGGCGTAAGCAATCCCAGCTCCAGCGGCTGTCTCCTTCAGATAAAGCATCTTTCAAAGTTTTAGCATCGTGCCCGAGCAGCAGAGCGCATGCAGCAGCTGCTGAGACCAAGCTGGAGGATTCTGCAATGTAATGCCGTCCTGAGAGAGCAGGTACATCATGCTACAATTCCTGTGCCTTATGGGCGGCCAAGCATCGAAGATATGAATTAAGATAATCGATGTGCCTTTTGTTGCTGTGTGCAGTAATAGTTTGGCGAGGCCTAGCACTAGAAAAGTCTGGCCCACTAAGCAATAACCTCAATTTCAACGGAGCAAGAACCTCCTGTTTGAAACAATCAAGAGCAGCGAGTGCTGATGCGGCCTCCAATACATATTCCTTAGAGATAGGATGAATATCAGGAGATTCGTCATCATGTTTCTCTTCTCCTTCAGACTCCTCCAGTCCCATTGGCAGGAAATTGTTTTGGTCCATCGCACTCGCATCTTTGTCCATGTCGTTCTGCTGCAGCTCCATGCTACACGCCCCTGCCTTGTTGTCCTTAGCCACTTCAAGCACTTCTTTTAGTCTGTTGAGACCTCTTGTTTCGTTGGCATTTTCTTCCTCCAGCTTTTGGAGCTCCTCAGCTTGGCGTTCTTCCTGCAACGCCTGTAGCTTTTCTGAATAGTTCTGGTGTAATTTAGTCAGTTCTAGATTAAAATCCTGATAATCAATGCTGTCGATTTTTTCAGTTGCCTGCGAAACGAAAGATTTGGCAATAGCAGTACACCTGCGTGGTACCGGCATCGGTATCTGACCAGCGACTTTCGTGCAGGACTCGAATCTACTATCAATGCGGCTGCATCATCCAGAGCAAGCCTTTATCGTTCCCAACACGGAAAAACTAGAAATAAGGTATGTATGAGCCTCTGGCTCGTAGCTGATTGATTGAGAGAATAGCAGCAGGATTTTCTCTGTCTAGTGTTCAGTCATACTTGTCGCTCTAATGCCTCTCTTTGAGTCCGTATAATGGCCTTTGCTAGCTCTTCAGCGTATGTTTCAACGCAACAGACAGATCGGTGCCCAAATACTCCCTGATCTCCTAGGGAATCAGCACACAAGATATATTTAGCGGTGGTGGTGTGCAGTTCCACCGGCGGCAAAGGTTCAGGCGCCTCTGTCATGGCACCCGCTTCTTCCTCAGCGTCAGTAGGTGCTCTTTCTTCTAATAGATCAGAATAATCGCTGTCGGATCCTCCTGTATAACAGATGCATTGGTCTTTCCTGAGATGCACAGGTGATGGTTCCTGATTGAACGGTCTCCGGCAAATGTACGGAGAGGGTAAAGTTATTTGTGGCCAAATTATAGCAGTACTGTACTCATAAGGCAGCTTCGTAGGTGGCCAGGCTTGGTTGAGCGTGTTGTACCAAAGGTCCTAAAAGCAAGAGAATGGTTGATGAAGTACCATTTAGGCTCTGGCTCACTGCACTTTACCGTGGTTCCTTCTGTTTGCATCCGAAGGGCTCTAACGATCATCTGCTCTCGCGCTCTCCTCTGTTTCATCCATTCGCAAAGTGCCATGAGCGATTCAGCATTTGCTACCTCGCTCAATTCCACCAAGACGGCTATGTATGCTCCCGGCCGTGTCAGTCCAAAGTATCGAATCCGAGGGTTGTCCAGCACCTCCTCGACGAACAGGACCTTTTTCCGGATGTCCGGAGATCCTTGGTTATCGGCAATACAATCGCCCTTAGCTAGTCCATCAGGCAAAAAACGTTTTACGTCCCGCTCTTCCAAATCATCCTCGCTGTCTTCTTTGGGGGACTTGGCTCCCTCTTCTATGCCCTTTTCGAGCTCGCCTTGTGAAAGAAGCTCCCAGGTGGCTCCCTCTTCCTGAGTGACATATTAAGATAATTTGCAAAGCCAAGGACAGGCTTTTGCACACGCTTTGCAAATCGCATGTCATAATATTCCTAACGAAAGGCCAGGTTGATGATGGCTAGTCTAGTTTGACGTTATACTCACACCTAACGTCCTGTACACTGTGGGGGGGCCCCACGAGGACGACTACCTCAAATGGTAGAGCGCGAATGCGCGAACAAGGAAACGCGAACACCAGTTCCTTAATATGGCATGTGCCAGCAAGAACACTCAGATCAGGATGATTATTATGAGAATATACCTCAGGGAGACAGTGATTGAGCATAAAAGTATGCGTCCTGTCTGCGGCGACGTATCGTAATGCTGGCACAGTGACTCCTTCCTTAAAGGCCACCTGTTCCTCGTACTTCGCTAAGTAAACCCCGGTGGCACCAATCGTTTCTCTTAAATGGTCTAGAATGTCAGTAACGGTCTTTTCATCCACCCATTCCGTAGCTCGGATGGCCTCAAAGGCTACGTTGTCTGAGGCTGTGAGGCCGCGTGTGTCGACATTCGTGCAAGCACTTGTTGCCACTGGCGTCACCACTGTCAGTGCGCCATCCAAGGGAGCTTTATATGACGCCTGAAGAAAGGAGTATTTTTCTAAAGGGCTACACTGGTGCTCTACAGAATATTTTATGCTGATGCGCCACTCAGGGTCACCCCTCTTTCGACGCCAACTGGGGTGACGCGAAGGGCGTTTTCTTTGTGGTTTCACAGTGCGTTGCCCTGACCTGAACAATCCGAGAGGGGTGTGGTTTTACATGCTCTTCAACATAGCGCAGCAGCCATCGGGAAAGAAACAGAGGTGGATCTGAGACAAATGAAAACTGCGACCCAAAGTGCATGTGCGTTCCGGTACATAGTTGTTTGGGGTTGAGAGAGTGGTCCAATTCATTACGATAACATGTCACACAAGGTTTTTGCAGTAAGACTGTACTTCTTGCTCCCGCATACACCCAGCGTAGCAAGTTTCTCCGTTGTATGAAGTGCTTCTATGTGCATGATAGTGGCGTAGTCGCTAGTTAATCCATCAATGCTGGGCTGCCGTGTGCAGCTAGTCCTTACCATCAGGCTGGGATTTGATTGTAGCAGCTAGGCCCTCAATCAGCGCCTTGGCCACAGATTCCTGCAGGTATTCTGCTAATGCTTCAGGCGTGGCCTCTAGCCCTTCGTTACTCGAATTTGCTGCAAGTCCAATTGTGCTCATTATGGTGTGGATAATGCAGATATCATTCAAACTTTAGGGTAACAAGGGACGCTCTATATGATCCACTAGCTATAGCAATGGGTAGCAGAGGCCTGATTTTTCCGAATTGATGAGGAGCAAATGCAGCGAATGCCCTATCGATGGCCCTGGGGCTTGCTGAACTGAGGAGGATCCCTACATATCACAGCTTGTAGCCGTTCCGCTAAGTTTTAGACCTCGCATAATATAGCTGACCACTCTGCTTCGAGATGCTAGCAGTTGGTGTGGCTTCAGTATTGTCCTGATGAAATGAATCCTTTTAACCGGAAATCTCTCAGTAGGGGCCTGCCTAGGATATGTAAAACGGCTATGTTTTTGTCCGAAGTAGAATCCATAGCCCTATTTGAGTCGGTATGTCATTCAGAAGTACGGTTTGAAGATGACAATTCATCACACGGCGAAGTGGCACACAACGACAGGGGCTGCATACTCCTTGATCAAAACACTAGGTCCCAAAGTTTTCGCAAAGAGGTCTGCCCTTAAGGGACCACGCATCTTTGAAATTTTTTGTTTGTTTTGTGCAATGCAAGAGAAAAGGACGTTCAATTTAGTTGGGACTGTGTGCATGCCAGCTTGGCGGCGTGCTGTGGGAGCGGTCGTTTCCTACTTACCTACGTCGCAAATTTGATATGCTCATTGATACTGCACATCTACTAGCTTCGTTTAAAGCATTTATTCCTAAATTCAGATGCCTAAAAGCTTTTTTGGTTCAAAGGGGCTAGAGAATCATACAAATCATGACGTGGTATGTGGCACAAGCCTAACCCCCCGTTGAACCCCGTACGGCATGTACTACAAGACGGCACCTCCATTAGGGATGGCATCCGGCTCCTTTGAAAGTTTGAGCCACAAATAGCGTGAGTGCGATGCAGAGCTCACCAAAGAAAAAATAGCGACAGACGATGCATTGCTTCTGGACAGGTTCTGTATGCTAGAAGTACCTTGACTGCTGTGACAGCTGGATGCCCTCAGAGTTAACGCCGTATTTTATGGGCAGGATGGGTGGAAAGCAGAAAAATACAGTCGGTTTTAGGCATTGAAGACTTGAAAGCCGGCGATACTAAGCGGTTCAAGCTGATATTTTGTTCTGCGTGTGGTATCAAGGTGGATCCATGGGTGACAAACTTTCGGCAGCTCACGACTCCAGAGTATGGAACGAAGCGCTTGGTAGTACTTCACCCCCTGTGTGGACGGCTTTGGCGTTATGTGCGGCCATTGAAGTGTGACTATGGTTTACTACAATGCCCTAGTCTACCCTTGGCCTCAAGTGGATTTTATTCGTGTACATGTTTACCCTTACCCTGCGATGGCAACTGAAGAACGACGTTTCACAAGTCATTTCAGCATAAGAGTCTCTTTGGCTGCTGTGTTCACATAAAGAATCAGTTCAGCTACCATCCTACATTAAGGGAGGATTGAGCAGAGGCGGAAGATTTCTATTTAGTAAAGGGTGGTGTGTCAATGCCATTCTCCGTAGTAAACTGCAATCCAAGCAAAAAGGTTCCTAATGAGGCATCTGAGCCTCCCTTGGGACGCTGACATTGTCTCAACACTGAGATTAAAATGTGCTTGTGCTGGAAGTTCCAAGCTGCGGGCTACTGGCGTTAAGGCAAGACTAGGCATCACTGTCCCTTGATACGGGAATGAAAGATCTTCAAACAAGAGTGGATACTGAAAGTACGCATTCAAATTTGTTGTGCAGGAGGGAATGGAACCAGCAAGGTACACGCAAGATCACCCACATCAGCAAGCATCCCTAGAAGCAAGTCTCAGGGCCACAAGGACTTTGCAAAAGATTATTAAAGCAAGAAGCCAAATCGAAAAAAACGCTTATCTAAGGGCCACTGCTGGTTTATAATGCTTAATTTGTGTAAGAATTACCTGGTTTTCCCAGTTCGCCTATTTCACTGGCACATGCCCTCTGGACGATTCTTTTCCAAAAGCTTGGTAAAGCATCCCGCTTGGCTGTAATGTTTCGATTCCCACAAAATGGTCAGTCTTGTTCTGTCGTTCTGATTCGCCGACAAGCGCCAAGCAACTGTTTTGAGTCCTAGCGGAAATAGTCTAGGATACTCTGCTCGCTGAAAGCGCGAAGTGTACCCAATGCCTACTTGAACTATTCTGATACGTACACGAATGACTGAAGAACTCTACATTCAAGCATTGTAGTGTATCTGAAGACCTGGCTTTCTCTTTCCGCAGATGAGTTAGCTGTGCGGACACTGCATCTTTTTGAGACGTTGCGGCGAATGGTGTTCTGCGTCATAACGCACAGTACGTAAAATATTTGGCATCTCTCCAAGAACAAATTAATATTTTCTAATGGAAGAAGCTCAAGTGAGATTGAAAGTTCATCTGCAAGCTGTAAGAAGGGAACACGTACACCAAATCTAGGCAGGTTCTGGACCGGCCAGTTTACCTTTCCACCCCTACTAAAGTCTAAGCTGAACAGAATAGCAAGCTCGGTTACGACATTTACACAACCCTCTACATGCCATAGCCTTCGTCATCACTTGCTGGATTTTCATAGTTTCTTGCCTGCGCTACGCAGTACAGGAGTGAATAGTCAAGCTAAGTTGGGAAGGAGAGATGTGCATCACGTCTTCGCCAAACTTTTACCCAGCACAAATCGACCCTTTGTGTCTAACTATGAAGACGCGTAGTGGTTGGTGATTAGTGGAATGTTTACGGCAATACACCCTGAAACTGGGTACATTAGCTCCATCGCCTCTAATCACCTTGTTGCATGTTCCAAATGAGTATGAAAGCTTATTTATAAGGTGGTGTCACAGTGGCAGACTGCCTGAGTCTTGATAATGGTTCGCATTATCAAGACCCCACTCTAGGAGCATCTCAGGTTGAAAGTACTGCAATGAATATCAAAACCAGACATAGCGGCTAAGATCCAGCATATTTAGTTAGAGAGCTGGGCGCTTATGTGGAGAATGTCAATTATCAATGACTGCCATGCATATATGCTCCTTGTAGTAGCCTTACTGGCATCGGTGATGCTCTAGGGCAGCGCGTGGAGCCCTGAACGAACACTTTCACCACCAAATGGAGCGAATTATTGCGTTGCTGTAGTATCAGATCAAACATATAGGCTCCTAATAATTCAAATTTGGCTAAGTTGCTCACTTCATCTTTAATATAACAATAGAATAATTTGCTTACTGGAATGCGACTCTCAGCCCCGATTAGCAACGGCGGCTTTGTGCGCATGGTCTCAACTTTTCCAGCTTATTCTGTAGTGTTGTACCTCCCGTAGCCTTCACAGCTTTCTTCATTTTGTAACAGTAGTGCGGGATTCCATGGTCTTAAGCCTATGTTAACTATCTCATTACTTAGCCCGGGAGGACTGGTTTTTAGCAGACTTCAGGAGTGCTTTGCATGTGCAGTTCTAGCTCCTTCTTCATCGTAATCTGGGGTTTTGAAGCGTATCGCCGCTGGTGGGCTCGCTTTGAGCCTTGTTCCTCGATGTTCAGTACTCTGCCCCCAGTAGTGCCCTGAAGGCAGTGACGTGCACGTTTCTTTCGCCGCCGTCATTGCAAGCACAACTCGTCCGCCAGAGCCAGAGGGATTGGTGCATGTTATTCTGCAAGCCATTCATGTGTTCTGCTACCCAGAGCAGGCAGGGAAGAAGGCTTCACCGTTTTGGAAGATGGTGCCCCATGGATGTGTCTTGCATATAATCAGCAGACCAAGGAGTTATTTCAAAACATTGTGTGTAGTTAGATGGCCTGGAGTGCAAGTGGACGGGGGCGTAGGGGCTTCGGGTGGCGTTTGCCCGCACTGCCCCCCACAGACCGCAGCAATGGCTGTCCCAGAGGATGCGGCTTTTATGCTCTGCGCTCCACCGCAGATGAAACACGCTAGAACGAGGGCCTTCAAGCTGGCTCTTGTTGCTCTCACTGCTGTCTGGGCCAGCAAGTGCACAGAGAAGAAGCGGTACCAACAGGCAGAGCATACTACGAGAAGCCAATATATCAGTGGAGAGTATTCCAGTGCCCATGGTGCACTACTATGCACTAACGCCTCCAGAATCAGTCAAAATGTGCATCCCGACCGTATTGCTACTCTTTCAGCAATATTAGACAAGGCGGCCGACGCGCTAGTATGTTATACTTCCGCCGTAACTGTGCCAGCGTTCTGCAGGGAAGTGTCAAGGCAAGGCCTCCAGCAGGTGCTGCGTCACGAGCAGCTTGAGCTACAGAGGGCCTTCGAGGCAATACAGCCAGCCGTTGTAAGGGTGTATGCGATGACTTCACCCGAAGTTGATACTCCGGGAAGCGGGAGAGGTGATGCAACACAAGAGAATCAGGGCGCAGATGAGTGCGAGCATTTCCATTTTCTTGGTTCTGGCTTTTTCTTCGATGACCATGGTACGACATAAAGTTGTAAAAACCATATCCATTGGCGTAGAACGCCTTTGTAAGGCAGAGTTTAAGTAGACTTGCTTGTTTTATTGGTTATGGGCGCTTTCGTAGGCTATATCGTGACGGCTGCTCACGTACTCTTGGTAAGCTACATAACTTTTTCAAAAGTGCGCTAAACTGAGAATCTTCTGTTGCCCCCTCTGGCTGTTCATGTGCTAGAGGGGTTAAGGGCGCCTCTTCTTCATTGGCTGCTACCTTATGCCGTACGTTTTGCACCCAGAGACCCAAGAATGCAGAATCAGATGAGTCTGCCTGCATAGGCAACGGCATGGAGCATCATCGGATGTTCGGCGTAGACTCGGTGCCCTTCTCGCTTGCTGTCAAAGACTCTGAAGGCATGATGTACGAGGCGTGTCTCTGCGGCGTGGATGCGGGTGCGAAGCCACAGATCCACCCTGCCCTCCGTTGAAATTCTGGGTGATCGTCGAGTATAGGGATGCCAAGGGCATCATGATGCAACGATGCATATTGAAATTTCTTTTTGAATTTCGACTGTATGTATGTGTCTCAGCGACGGATGTTGCGGTGCTTCATTTGCCGGGATCGAAACCGAAAAAGATATTCTCTTTGCAAGGAAGTAGGTTTTTCTGATTGGGATAGCTTTCACCGTCGCTGGGCTTTTCTCCTACATGTGTTGAGCCATGCGTAGGTATATAGTTACTCGCAAAGCCACTGTTCTCTGCGTAGCTTCTTAAGGGCCGTTTTCGTTTATCGTGAGATGTATGACCTTTCAAGCAAGAATCCTTGCGTCAACAGGATTATATATCCACTGTTCGGCGGTACCTTCTGGTACTCCCTCAGGAAAAGTGCCCGTTTCCATTTTTGACCATGCTGGACCACTCGTGTCCTTCGTAATTGTGGCATCACTAGCTGAATAGTATGCGCCTTCCTGATTAGTCGTTTTGCTTTTCATCTGCATAGAGTTTAAGGAAAGTCGTCCGGTCATGGGGGAGGCAGTTGTGACCTATGCCGCATTAGAGGTACGAGAGTCACGCCGGTCGTATCCTCTGGCTACGCTTCCCTTGTTTTTGTCTGTGGACGACGCGTATTCACCCATTTACCCGCGGGGGCAAGATGAAACGTAGAAAGAAGCTGATGCGCTTGATATTTTCAATTTCAGCATGCAGAAGAGCCGATAGGGGTGGCAGGCCGGATGCTACAGCCTCGCCAAACTTTTGACCCTGTAGGCGACACTGGAGGTTTGAGCTTTCTACAGTTGCAGCTATTGACACTACCCGGTAGGGCCTAAGCACATGGTTGGCAGAGCGTAAAGTGGTGTGCTCTCGTTTTTGCGGTCAACCGAAGTGCGGTTTGCTCCCCACTATATTCAGGCATGTCGGGAGCCCCTGTCTGCAACATGGAGGGGTTTGTAGTAGGTATGCTTGTTAAGAAGTTCGACTTGTGCGGGTAAGCTGAATGCGTGTGTCATGCATTTCGTGCGCGTAAGTTGCTGGCTGTATCACGCCAACACTTGTTCAACCTCTGAACACCCAATCTGTTGTGCTTTTTTTAAATGCGTTAGGGTGGCAGTGCCGGCATCCATTGTCTTGCGGGTCGCAGAGGTCCTGCGAGACTCAGGCAAATTTGTACCTTCTTCTATAGGTGAGGCATGAGTGGGGAGCTGTGAGTCAACATCATTCTTAGATGCTGCTTTCGCATGTTCTATTGTTTCCCGTACCACTATCTTTGTGGGCAATGGGTGGCATCCAGGCTTGTTGGTAGAGGGAGAAGGACTACGCTTGGAATCCAAAAGCGGACAAATACCCACAAGTAAGACGTTAGTATATACTGTTGTGAAGCTCTTTGAGATCGCGATTTTACCGCTGCCAAGTTCTCTAGATAGGAGTTTATGTAAATAAGTGCCCCGAGCGGTTCACAGTGTACGTGCTTTCGCGCTTGCGGGCATCATCATATATACAAGCCTTTGTAATGGCTGAAGCCTTGCGTACCTCATATTGTGCAGATCCAGTCGATAATTTGCGTATGCTCACGACATAAAGGCTTCCCCTTTAAGCATCCTACGGGATATGCACGCAGGGCCCTGGCCGAGGGTGTGCGGGATTTTGCCAGGAGGCGCTGCTGCTAAGGCTGGTATTTTAGAAGGAGATCGCATCATCAGCGTAAAGGGGGAGACTACTGATTCAGTCGGACGAGTGAGTACCTTTTTGAGCTTTTGCAGACACTTTGGCTGGATGGCCTTGGCATCTGGAACAACCCCACAGAAGGCTGGACTTCAGGAAGAGGGGTGCATGTTCTGGTGATGTGCTTGCAGCTGCGGGAGATCCTCTTACTTCACAGAGGTGGCCCCCTGGATATCTCCGTACGGCGAGGCAAGGATATATTGAATTTTAGTCTTGATTTGAAGGAATAGGGACTGGACACTGCATTCAAAGGCATGTAAGTCGTGCCATTTGTGGCACAAACTACTGGGATCCAATTGTCGGTTTGACCTTACACGGCTCCCCGTAGTTTTTAAGGTATCCGCCGTCGGACACTGAATTCACGGCTTCATAACTAGCATGATGGGGAAATGTGGAGGCAGATTCAAACGAAGTGTTTCCAGTGTACACCGTATACAATACGGAAAGTCAACCTGCAAGACAGTGCCACCGCAGTACATTTGCACTGCGCGTCGTGCTGTCTAGCAAGGACATCTGGCTGGAAAGAGTGAGTAGGTCTCACATAGCTGCTTCAAAGAAGGTGTCCTGCCTTCATTGAAGAATACGCAGTGGTTATTGGTCTGATTCGACAAAGTAAAAATTGTTTGGGCTTTGCTTTCGGCCGCGAGGTCCCCATGAACCTGTAGATGCCCAGGGATTTGGATGACCCGAGGAGAAACAGCTACCAAGGTGCACAGCCGTGCCAATCATAATTGCACACGCAAAATATTATGTGAACTAGTTTCTAATGTCGTATTTGTCTGCCTTTTCGGCAAACTGTAATCAATAACTGCGCGAGTCACCCCCTGTGACCGGCCAAGCGGCCACGCAACACACAAATGCTTTATATTGCAGTCGCCACTATTGGTGAACAGCGAGTGACCTGCTATCGTTATCAAACCTTACTAAGTCAGTATCCTGCTCGTAAAAGTGGCACAATAGAACATTGAACAACAAAGCTGGAAAAGACTACTCCTTAATGGTACTGGTTCTAGACGTCTATCTCGTGAAAGATACGTGCTTAGTTACAGTGAACACTGAAGCAATTCCCCGATCACATTGGTCACACGAGCGGGGCACTGGTTTAGAAAATGACTTGGCTGCCTGCTTAGCAAGGCTACAACAATGCCAGACAGTAGAAGGTGTCCCAGCATGCGAGGTCAGCGGCGAGGCGTTGCCTATTCCACACACCCTACATGTCTTGCAGCTCTCGCCGCCCAGTTGTTTGGAGCAAGCGGAACAGAAGAGACTCCGCCTGGGTGTATTCAGGGGTTTTAGCCCACAGTGGCACGAACAAAACAGTCTTCCCCAGTTTCGCTTCATGATGAGCAGGCCAGGACAAACTTGTGTTGCCCTCGCATATGGCCATGATACAGCACAGCGAAACGGCACGTGCTGGGATCCATGCTGGCCGATGAGGTTGAGAAAAGGTGCGCAGATGCTCTCGCTGCAACAGAGGTTGCTTTTGCCCCAGGAAACACGCTTTTACTCATATCAGAAATGTGTTTTTGGCCAGCTCCAACGAGAGGCGACATATGGAAGCGAGTGTCAAAGATAAGGGGGACAAAAAGATTCGCAGGTGCTACAGGTATTGGAAGTGGACCGCCTTTCGAACTAAGTTCACAGAACCTGGAGTATCGAGCAGGAACAACGGATCACAGAAATGGAGAGCTGGTTGGCTCTTTACATGACATTTCCTGGTTCACCTATTTAGCATGTGGCGCGAATTCTCTGGATGAGCCGTTGCAGATTGAAAGCCTGCAACTACTTGAGTTTGCGAAGGTATATATACACCAGTTGAAAAGGAAAAGATCGTACAGCTAGTGGACGCCAAACTCTAGGGTCCTTTAGCCTATACACAACCAGATGCACTCACCACAGCACCGCATCATTATTCATCACTTGCACCACATCAGCTCCCCTTCACTGTCGCTAGAAAGGGTGTTCGAGTTTGTGGGGAGAGAGGCAAGTTTGCCCGAATATACATTTCCAATGTTGTGGTGCAGAGCACAGCCGGTGCACCAGCTCGTTTTAGTGTCCACAAGATGCCGTAAACAGAGTCGTCATCAAAAGTTCCTTGTAAAGGTTTTCCTTTGTAAGGGTGCATCAGGCAATTTGTATGCAAAACTACGCGCTTGTCTGATGCCTGTTCTAAGGTAGTCTTCGTTGCAGAATATGTTGCTGGAACTGCCTGGCATCGCGGGTTCTAATGTATCGGATATTATTTTTCTGGGCACAGGGCTACGGCCTTTCCAATAGTCCTATTTCTTGCTTTGGACGGCCGAGCCAGAGAGCATTGAGCACAGTTAGTAGCATAGCAGAGCGGCAGGAAGTTTGGCGTCGCACGCAGGTGTACAAGAAGGAACGTGCCACTCGCTAGCTCATTCACCATTGGCGTCGTTGAAAAGGCGTCTGGCCTAATTCAACATGCAAGCAGTCTGTTTTGGCGTTAAGCAAATGCGGTCTGTACCACGTAGAATCCTACGCTATACCCATTGAGCCAAACTGCCAGCTTAGCCTCTGAAAGCGGTCAGAGAGGGCACAGTAGTGCCTTCGACGGAAAAGGAGCCTCCGCATGGATTTGTCGCTTTACGCACACACAGTTCTGCAGCCCCATCGTATACAGTTCGGGAAAATGAGGCGTTGTTGGGGTGTTTACATTCGCTTGCACTTGCAGCTGCAGACAACATTTGCAGTGTATCCTAGTATAAATTGGTTCCCCTAATATGTGGGGGCTCCGATATTATGTGATATTTAAGAGCTTGCCACCTCGCATTCTTTATATGATGCTGGTTGGGTGTAAATGGCCGCGCGTCTTCGATCCGTTTGGCGTCAACGAATTGGGAGGGCTGGAAGAGGCGCCGAGGTTTTCCGTGCACATTTTACGGTGGGAACACGTAGCAGCAAAGTAAGTTACACACGCGCACACACACACACCACACCACGCCACACATACACAAACCGGCACTTTCTTCATTATGGCCTGCACTCGAAGCCCACGGCACACACAAACAAAAATTTCGAATACACCTCTGGCGAACATTGCTTGTAAGACAGAAGCGGGTGCGATCAATGACGCTGCAAGGATCGCCCTAACATTCGAGAAGCGTGAAATGCTCCTATATTATAAGCACAGAGTACAGCACATACCAGCCTTAGCGTGATATCGCTGGAGATCATATACAGTTGGGTACTGCACTGAGAAGTATTTCGGTAGAATACAAAGAAGCAATGAAGCTGCGGAACAAGCCTTGAGAAAGCGTGTACATTTCTTGAGGGCTGTTTATCTACGATTCGACAAACGTATTGGATTCATCATCATGAAAGAGACCATCCATCACATAATAATAGACTCGAATCTTGGACACGAGAAGGTAGCTCTACGGTATACTTCTCGTCGGGCAAAAAAGCCTGACTACATGCTTAACGCATAGGAACCTTGATCAGTGCTTTGATTTATTTGGAATACAGGACCAGTGGGCCTGAATGGACAGAGCTTTTATCGACTTGCTTTGTTTGCCCTAAGGGGGCTTTCGACATTGGGGGAAAAGCGCATCACCCCTCACCGCCCAGTCAAGCTCCTGAGTATGCGTTCAATACTCTTACTCGAGTCCCTGCAAGCGGTGGAGCATCAATGTACAATTTGGCGAGCCAGTAAGATATCTACTAAGCCCTTAGTGCCACCCCACACAGACGCTCCTAGCAAGCAGTTCACGTAACATAGCACAGGAGCTACTCCCTTGATGCTCGACGAAGCGTTAAATATCTGCAATGGTGATAGCGTTACCGCAGCGGAAAACAACTTGGTGCATCCTTTACAGTGTGGCCCTCGCAATCAGTTTGGCAAAGGACGCTGAGGGTAGAAGCCCCCAAACAAACCCGCAAATCATGTGCAGCCTCAGTTCCCGGAAGTGATTGGATGCACATGCTTACTAGTAACTCTAATCGAACCAGAATCTGTTCCCGGCTAGGCTTTTTCGCCTCAGAGCATAAAGCTGTCCGCAACTTTTGTTTAATAGAGCCATCATGTGATCATTGAACCCTTTTCTCCCTAACTGACAGAGCAACGCTGCACTCAGAAATTAACAGTACATATACGGATAAGAAAAACGTCACACAGCCCTGCTAGTTCAATTGTCGTTAGACTCGTCGTCTTCTAGAACCTCATAAACTTGGCTGCGCTTAATGCCCATCTTCAAAAGGATTTGACAAAGCTCTCTTTGAACATTAGGAGGAATCCTTCCCTGCGGATTAGTGGATATTGGGTGGCTTTGCCGGTTTTCCCTTCCAATCGCCTGGTCAGTCATTTGATCCCACATTATTTCCAGTTTGTCCGTCGGGTTGAACAGCAGTCTCCTACTTACCCCTTCGAACCTCTCTGGGTCCCGCTTTTCTTGAATCCGTCTGTTGATTGTGGCGCGTGCTAGCTCTTTCAAGTGTCCAGCAACCTCTTCATCAGTTGGAAGCTCATTCAGTACAAACCATCCCAATGCGTGCATTATACACCCTATCATTTGGATCACAAGCAGCCAAGCAAAGAAGGCAAACGCCTTTGCAGCATATTGTGTTTTTAGTGCTCGGACTGCAAGGATCCTAGCTGAGTCGTCCACAAAGGCATGGGTACTTCTGCTTGCTTGCAGTACTCCTATCAGGTGGCCTACGTTAGCCATGTCCACCATATCCACTCCGGCCATAGTGGCCGCACCAAAAAGTGCAACCCATCTAAACATTTGGTGCTCTGTTGCAAAAAATGCGAATCCAGCGACAAGGGTACCGCCAGATGCCTTTAGCACATTCGCGGCTTGGCGACTCGCGATAATGTTAGAAAACGTAGCCGATGCATGGCCTGATGCAGTAGGCGCAACAGAGAGGACTACAACCGCCGCTACTGTGAGGAAAGTCTGCACCACTAGCAACACCCGCAGGCAGCTCTGCAGTCTATGCAGCATCGTTAGCTCACAGTAACACTTTAGGTACAGAACAAGCACAAGAATACAAAACAACATCACAGAAAGACTCATGCATGCTCCCATAGTCATCGGCACTGCCGCTGAAAGGGGGTAGCGAACCACGCTGAAAGACATTTGGTTCAGATAAATGCAGGGCTACGGACGGTAGTGACGAAGAGCAAAAACCTAGGCACATCTTGTGACGCTGAGGCGCCTTCCCACCACAATAATCATCTCGATTTTGTCTAGACTAGCGATTAGAAGAATTTTTGTCGCACTATACGCCGTAAGAAGGGATCTGGAACCCAAGATTTGTGGGGTCACCTTGGACCCCTTTCATGCCATTGGTGCAGCTACGCCTCTAGGCGTGCGTAGGTTGAACTGTTTCATCGGTAATATTTCAGCACATACCAGGAAGGATATATCTCCAGGGAAATTCAAACCAAGGCTTGTGGGTATGGGCCGAAAAATAAGATATTCGCTATTCGGCGTCAGGTCGTGGATCTCTGTAAGCCATGCGACGATCATCCAGCTGGATCCTACGGCAGTTTCCCTAATTTGAACAGATATGATAACCGGCCACTTATATCTACTTGTGCTCAGCTCAGCAGTGGCTGCTGTCGGTAGCTTCAAATTCCACCCGTGTTCACTAGTTCTTTCCCGCTGATTCTTGGAAGCCAAACTCTCCCTTTTTGTCTGGGGCTTAAAGCCGTACACCAACACCCTTACGGAAGCAGTTGCTAATATATGACATGGCGGATTTGTTTGTTGTATTTAACTGAGGGAATCAGGCCATACAGCCGACCTAAATTTCAGCGAGAATGGTCAATGTGCAGAGAGCAGGCTGCCGTAAAATGAGGCTGTGCCCACTATGATCTTTTGTAGTCTACTATTTAACAAGATATCAAGCAGCGACAGAGGGTAGAAATGCAACTGTAGTGTGAATGATAGCTATATTAGCCCGTAACACTGGTATCATGGCTCTTAGTGTTTGGCGGTCAGAAATAGGACTCTACATAACTCATCAGTGTAGATTATTTTGACCATGCATTGCCAATAGCTGGCAGTGCTTACGCAGCCTCATATTTTGTGCTGCCAAGAGGTGCTTGGCATAAAAATGTAGCTATTGGTGAGTGCCCACTGAGCTGTCGCAGGCGCTGTCCATCAGGGCCAAAACAGACCCCCCAAGACATATAAATGCTGCACATGGCGGGAACTCGTGGTTGGAGGGTTTGAAAGAGACGAAGCTGACAGGGTCATTTGCATGTGATTTGGGCCGGCCCTGCTTCTATGCTTTCTGAGAAGCGTGGCCCTACTGCACGGCTTTGCATTTAAGAGCTAATACAGGAAGAATTGCTGCAATCGGATTGATCTTCGTTAGGCTATATGTGCTCTGTGTACTTCCCGGTATTACAAAATTTCTGCTACTAGTTATTGCTGCGTGTCTCACCTGGTTAGTTGCAGCTCGAAGTACTTGAGTACTAAGCTCTGATCTTTAGCGCTGTGCAAGTTAGAATAGCGGTCCGCCTGCTCCAATTAAAATTTTCTATTCATGGACTTATCAGAATGCCAAGTTTGATGAGTAAATGTGAATAGATTTTGCATTAGGACAACCAATGATTAGTAGGCTCATGCCTGCAAAGTTTAATGCTTTCTCAAAGGCCTGGGACGAGCGTGCCTTGCTCATTATTGGATTTGTAGTAGCTGGCTCAGTAGACCTAGGGAGTTGCTTTCGCTTTTCACCGAGTATGCCACTAGCCCTCGATTCGCAATTAGCGTTGCTGTAGGCGAGCTTGGCAAAGATGACCTTGTACTGAGTGTATGTTTCAGAAAGTTTTACGCTTGAAGCATGCAGAACACCGGCTATGAACTCAGGCTATCAAATGCTATTGTTGTTGTTTTTCGTGAAAGATGGCTAGCTAAATGTTAGTGCCTTTGCGTCACCATGACAATAAGCCAAAGCTTTCCAAGTACATCTTGGGTCACCCCTGCGTGTTAAGCAGCTGCAGTAGCCCCTTAAAAGAAGCTACGACTTCACTGCCCGAAGCAAGCTATTCTACGGGCATTATGTGCAGAAAATAAGGAGAACCACTGGTTTCTCTCATTGACTTGCGATAAACGCAGAGGGGCATTTATGCAGTAGGATTGGCATGGCTGCATCTGACTGTTGTGAGGAACGTAAAACCTGAAGCTGTACTTCAGCCTTTGCAAGCACCTGGCCATTGGGGGCCTTTGCCCTCTTGCAGGACTACCCTTTGGCAGCTTATCGACTAAGCCCTCGGAGGCCTTCGATAGGCATCTATTCTTGCCTTAGAGATACTTTTTACAATGTTAGTAATCACAGTAAGGAACGTTCCGGCACTGTGTAGGGAGGGCGTTTGTTAACAAAAAATAGTTCAGTCTAATAGTTCAACGAAAGATAGAGTCGGTATCCTAAGGCAACCAAGAGCGTACGTTGCTATGCCGCCTTTTTGTTGTGTACCTGACCGAATATGCCTCGTAACATGCAGATCAAGCTGTTTTCTACAATCGCACATCAGGACAGGTGTTGTGGCCCCAGGCGTGTTAAATCCTTGACATCTATAAGGGTTCAAATACAGTAGAAAGCTATATACGAGGAGACTGAAGTCTCATTCCTGCTACGTTTACAGAATTCGTCTAATGTGGATTCGCTTGTTATTTCTGCAGTAAGCGTATAGGTTTTTGACGTGAGTGCCCCTAACATTCAGCTGCCTTCGGTACAAGAGTCGCCTCATACTAGTTCGTGGATAAAGCCTCAAATAAATTACAGAGAACCGAGGGGGCATCGCTGCAATCCAGCACCTATCGTAAACTCCTTTTAGTATGGTTCCAAGTCTGAATCTGTTCGTTTATCTCAGGCCTTCCCCAGGCTTACGGCTTGCCGCCTGCAGGTAGTTGAATGCTTCAGTTCTGTTGGCTTGTTCTGTCCCCATTGGCATTTGTTGACATACTGCCCTCTGCCAGCAGCTCTCGCTCCGTGTAGATTTGTGAAGTCAAATGTTTATGCGTGGAACCCTAAGGTACTGATAAGTCGAAGGTGAATGGCAAGTACAGCCTTGACCTACCGAGATGAGCACTGCACTGTAGTCTAGCTGCTATTGCTGAAGCTGCCGCTGCAGCGTCCAAATATCCTATATATGGTTTGCCCAAACCCGACAGTACAGCTAATAAACTAGCTTATCAAGTTATATGGAGATCCTGAAGATGCGTGCTATTCAACGTTAAGCCGGAAAATATATGTCAAGACCACATAACAACTTGAGAATCATACTCATCTTCGTTCAGTTCCTCTTGCATCAAACTTTTGAAGAAATTCAAAAAGAATTTCTTCAAAAGTTATTCATGATAGCCGTTTGATCTTTATTTTGCAAGGTGGGTCGATTAATCCGTAGACAATGTGGCCAGCCTCGAAAAATATTGTTCCTGTGTCCTTTCTTCAAAGAAAATTCAAGCCTTCCCCACACCAAAAGGATTTATGGATCAGCGCACAACCAGGCAGCTTGCTGAGACTTCTTGAGCCAGAAAGTTTCTCGGGGTATTAAGACGTGCATCCTGCTGCGTTGGGAGCAAGGCAATGCTCCCAAGAACATCAGAAACTGCCACTCCCACCACCAATCACTAGGAGATACAGCTTCGAAAGGGGCACATGGCAGCACAAGAGCAATCAAGTACATAAAATACCTTTTGAAAGATTACAAACATGCACGAAACTGTGATACGTATCCAGCTAAGCTCCTTTTGGTTGGCCGCTGCTCTACAGTGTAAGAAGATGCAGCGGTTTGAATAAAAGCAAAACCTATTGACGAAGGAGTTCTTCCTAGTACAGTAGTCACACAAAGAGCAGAAGAGTACAGCTTAATACCCAAACCTTAGTTACTTTGCAACAAAAGCTATCCCCACTTCAACCTTCCGTGCACATTCAGGCTTGATGTCGGGTGAAGTGACATGACTTTTGTGAGCGAACATATTCCCTTTTCCTTTGCATAGAAACGTCCTGTAAAATCAAGGTCAAAATAATACATTTGCTTAAGCTCGTTGCACATTCTTGCCGCATTACGTTTACGTCGATAAACTAAGTCACGGTTTGGGACTCAGGTATTTGTAATGTTTTTCTAGACGCTTTGGTGTAGCTTCGTCTTTTCAATCTTAATGACCCTTACATTCGACCCCTGAGTCTTGCCCTCAGTCTAGTAAATAATGGAGTTATACGCATTAAGAAATGCCGCGGCTGCTTTGATGCAGTGAAAGGCGTGGCTTTAGTGCTACAGTACGTTGTTGTTAATGGAAGAAAACGGGTACAGGTGAACAGAGGACACACGAGTGCTTTTCACTACATCACCCATCTCTTGTCGGCATTCAATTCGGGTAAACCACGAGCCCACAACGAGCGCTTAAAAACTACTTTAGTTACGGAGCAGTGCAGGTAAAAATGCCCGTTACCTAGGGTCTCCACTACAGTCCGCAATAACATGCGAGCCCTGCAGTGATACAGCCTCTCTTTGTAACCCCGAGCCCAGCTGGCACATTGTGCGTTACCAAAAGAACCTACTTTACTCAAGAAATTACATGGAACGACATGATACAAAACTGCATACAGTCCGATGGAGCGCCAACTAGAGACGGTAGAACTCCCTCGAGGTTCGAGATAAAGACGTCTAGGCTATCCATTGTTTTGGTGCTCAGCCACATGGCGATTGCATAGAAACCCGTTCGCCAATTCCGGTTTGATTATTGAGTCTTAATATTTTCCGAGAGAGTAAGCAGGTGTGAGCGCTCCCCCACAATTCCCTACCCCACTATTATCGCGAGCTCGCTAGAAGGTGCTGTCGTTCCACACCTACCTTACGAGGGGAAGAGAGCTACTGGCTGATTCTGAATCGAGTTAGCGGGTAAGGCCACACTTGACCACTTTTTGCTAGTTAAATATCACTGCGAACAGTACAGAATCGATTAATTCGTTCGCCTGTTCGCAAATCTTGTTCGCAGAGTACTTTTAGTTCGATGCAGGACAACACAGTGCTATGTACGTGTTTCGGTATGTGCACTAGGTATAATGTGCAACCAGACGTGAATGCTCCCAGTGCACAGGTTGAACGCTTCTTCTGAGGCTTTCCAAAAGAGAAAGTTAACTGCAGACCAAATACAAACTTGATAGAATAAAATCGAATGTTTTCTCAAAAAGTGCTTTCTCCTGCCCGCGGCTGAGACTCCTGGAGATGAGAGTATAGGCACAGCTAGGGTGCACGTAGCCACACATTGTACGCATTCTGAGCATTCACAGCTAGTCATACATGGCAAACTAGCGCATGCATTGACAGCAATATGCCTCCTTACATCGAGCCAACAGTGCTTTGCATTATGTAAGAATTACTGAAAAAGTTCAATTAATGAGTTTTGCGCCAATTCTTCTTTGTATGTAACTTGTACAGAAGAAATTGTTTTACGTAGCCTAGCCCTCTGCAGGAGGATATGCAGCTACGCGTTCTCTAGCTTTCCCTCGCCTCACATGAAGGAAACTCTGATAAACGAGACCGTGGGGAGAAAGCAGCTCTGTGGGTGCACTTAGCTACTCTATAAACGACGTATTATATCTGGAGTCCAGTTTTTCCATGCTGAGACTCTATATATATTATCACAGTCGGAGATAGCAAGACATGAAAACCGATATTAAATCACTTAGGTAGGCAGTTATAGAAGCTCTGGATGCTTTTTGTGCAACCCGGACGCTCGTGTCGTTTAGATTTGATCGCTCGGATGCAGGGGGCTAGCTCGGTGTTCTGCAACGCAGTAAACCCCTGTTCAATTTTCAATTCGAAGCACATCATAAAGAACTTGCTCCCGTTGCTGCTCTGAGTGCTTTGGCACTTCACTGTTAAAGGTGATGTCTCATCAGCTTTCCACGCTGCACTGCCTCTGGCTCTGGGTGGCTCGTCCTGCTCAATGTATGCAGCCCTGAAATGAGTTGTTCCTGTTGTGCTCAGCAAAGTGACCCACTTATTTCTATACCTGCAGAAAGAACTTATCGACCTTGTCCATTTACTAAGCAATCTACCAGCTGATTTCTAGGAACTTATCAATATTGCTGTGTTGGTAGGGGCTATAGCGACTGGCAAGATAGTTTTTCTTAAAAAGGCGCTGTGGGTGAGCAGGGCCAGCGCAGCTGCTCCGCGTGCAATTCGCGGCTCTGAGCTATTACTCTCGCATTCTAGCTGTATTGCTGTAAATAATGGCTACTTAAGCAACAAAACGCGATGAAGCAGCACTCATATCCACCATGTATCGCGCCTTTAGCCATGGTGGAGAACGTAAGCCCCAAGTAGTGTATGAATAATGCGCACCTGCACCCAGAAATGACCGTTCTTTTTACATCGTTCACTGGATTTCTACAAAATTTGGGCTTTACCTATAGAATCCCGAATTTAACACAGCTTCAATGCTTGCACAATTGCTAGTATGCCTACTGCAATCGCTCTCTGGATTGTGTGTAGCTGGGGCGTTCAATGCATGGAAAACAGATTTCGGTAGAGCTTCTAACGCCGAAGAGCATTCCAATTAGCTTAAAACTGTTCCATTCCTTTCGTTCACCCACTCCATAGAGAAACTTGCCTCGAGGCGTAAGCGAATTTTCACGAAGTCAGGATATTATCGACTGCTTCCGATTCCGAGTTGTGTCAGCTTGCAGCATCCGCTTACCCGAAGTGTTCACTTGCCTCTCGGCAGACGCTGCAGTTCTGTACTATGCCTAGTGACGACTGAAGAGAATGCGGGAGCTCGAAGCATTATTTGCTTATTCTTCGCACCGCTATACTGTGTAGTCAGTAAAACTGAAGCTACAACTGTACCTACTCCTGATCTGACCCTCACTCGCTAAGAATACAAGCTCCGCCACATTCAAAAATGCCCAAACGGACCGGCTCTCCCCTAACCTGGGCGGGTTCCCGACTTGTCAACGTGAAAGACAAAGCAAGCTAAACTACACTGACACGTGGCAGAACTACTAAAACTATGGAATGGTCCTTCTCTCAGACCTTTGAAGCTCATTATATGAATCGAAAATTTAGTAAAATTTTGCGATTATTTAAAATCGGGGAGGCTTGGTCACGTCCCTTTGCATCGTGGAGAAACTTGAAGGGGCAAAATTGCAACTCTTGGAAGCAAAATGTAGTCATTACTTGAATGCACCAATGGCATCTTCTTATCGCTTGGTTCCCATTAGTATACTTTGTACTTCCCTAGTAACGCTGGCATTATTTCGTTGCGTGCTATCTCAGTGCACCAGGTTTGTTGCTTTCGGTCCTTCGGCGCCAGTGGAAGGGACAGACTCTAGTTTGACAAACGCGACTTCATTACAAGAGGCAGATGGTTGCAAGGGAGCAAAGGCGCCTATGAAGAAGGATGCAGCAAGTTTGCAGCAGCTCGATTCTTTCACACGAGCTGTGAATCAAAGCATCCAGGGCCTTTATGTGCGTATGGCCTCATGCAAGCTGGTCGCTGCCCATAAGAACAGTGTAGGACCACCGGGATAAGCTGGTTTGCTAAAGTCCAGAGCCCTACTGCTCTGCACAACTTCAGAGTACATAGAGGCCCTAAGGACTGACTTTCTGCTTTGGGAGGATGTATTGTTAGCAGGCTACGCAGTCCGACCCGATGACAAAGGTAGAACAGCTTCTATCAAGTCTGCGTAAGCGATTTGACGATGTCCACGCCGAAGTAAAGAGAAGAGGCGAGGAATTCGCCAGATATAAAGTAAAAACGCTACTATCAGGTGGAAATAAGCTTCGCTAAACATTCGCAAGTCGAACTTGCACAACACCTGCACTAGGACGCGGATCAGCATTCCCACAATCCCTGGCATCTGATGGTAATGCCGCTTTGCAGGAGGGAATCCGTCAGGCAGATTCTGCTGAGCACCAAATCACAAGCGATAGGGATCGCGTACGACAGGTCAGATGACAAGGTTTATGACTCCGACCCCAAAAATATGCAGCACAAAGAGTAGCACCTACACCAAAGAGGCGACTCTAATGTACAGCAGCCTAGAGTAGACTGCTTTGTGTTTGCAGCGTACCGAGGAATTGACGCAATCGCTTACGGCTCTCAGTAAAAGAGTTGCAGACGCTGCTCACACCAAGAAAACCTACCTACATGTGCTCCAAAGGACCAAGGTGATTCCGCAGTGACACTTCAGCACCCTGATACTAAGCCGGGAGTAGTTATATATCTATTTTCTGGTGCACACTGCTTCAGACTCCCTGAATTTCTTGTATTTTGCCGCTTTCAGCAAGAAAAGGACATGGTTCGTCAGAAGAACTTGCTGCTACAAAGCAAACTGAGAGCATTGGGTCTTGAATTGAAGGATGGGCATCGTGCACTGGAGTGCGTCTACAGAAACCATCCGATTTGTACTCTGAGAGTAGCATTGCCAGCATACAGTGCTGGGGTGATGTCAGGAGTCGGTGATTATGGATGCTCCGAAGCTCCTCTCTGCGATCCTCCACAGAAAACAGCGAACAAAAAAATGTAGAGCTACATGTGAACTCAACGAACTTGAGCAGGTTAGGCTTTAAGCATGTTTATCATTATTGGACCACGTGGCTATGGCTGCTACTGCTTTTCCCAAATTCCGGGACCCGAAAGTCTTGCACATTCTTCTCACCATTAGGGGCTAGCAAGAGAACGGCTTGTTCGCGAACAAGGCTTTAAAGGCATAAAAGAGGCAACTGTACTCAAAAAGGCTGCAGTCGAGAAGAGGTACGTAGTGGACTCGGATAGAGCTTGCCCTGTGTACTATTTGTTCACCCAGTTGCTTGCCTCGGGGAAAACGGAGAACGCTATATCAATCTATCCTTGTGCTCATTTTAAAGTAGCCGTATGCGGAAAGTTCCGCACTCAGACCCTTCTGCATTTCATTTTTTTCAGCCAAAGGCTTGCAGAATGGCAAAAGTCAGTAGTGGCCAACGCAGCTGCCGTGGCGCTCTCCGCGTCGTCAGGAAAGTGGCGAAGGATGCTGTGCATCGAGAAGCTTATTGCAAACTTCTTGCAGAAGTCAAACGTTAATAACGTAGAGAAGTGGCAATACACAGAAGACACGTTCCAGAAAATTCGTGAAGCAACCGTATGCTTTAGACCCTACAGGCGCCAGTGTTGCCCTAACCCAACAATCCCACTGCGCAGAATTCGAATATACTATTCATGAACTGGTCCTCTCTTCCAGATTCCGAAAACTGCCGTTAGTTACACTTGTGTTCCTACGGCAGCAGCATCGATTATTGGCTCAGGGTCTGGTTGATGTAATGGAAATCGTCAGCAAGTTTCTAAATCGCGACTCGGAAAATCAGAAGCTTAAGCAACTGGCAGTGGAGGCTGAAAGGAATCTTGAGGTGAGTGCAATCATGTTATTCGCGCCGAACAGCGCAAAGGCCACTACATTGTGTAGCCGTTTGCAAGCCGGACCATATATCACTTGGTTGTGCACCTTGAATTTTTGGTTTTGAATCAAAGCCTATGAGACCTGCTTTACGAAAGAGGCCTCATAGTATTGTACTCGATCAAAGAGTGGCTGGCTACGTTTTCAGGGATCAAGAAAGGAATACCACGAGATAGTCCGGCGGGCTGTGGAGGAGCTGGCACTGGGAAGCTGTTCCCACATAAGAAGTCTGTATGCAGTAAGCTGCTTACCAGCTAGACCTTTTCCTCGCATGTTCCAAGTCAAGATGGATACAAAACAAGCGCTGGGCAATGTCTGGAATGCATTAGGCCATATGCACCTAGCCCTTGTGTTCTAGGTTTCAAACCGTCTCAGGGGCCTCAGGGTGGACTGAATGTGCTCTGTTGGGGACGATATAGGCGCTGGATGCCCATGCTCAGTCGTGGAATAGAGGCCTGCATAGTTATGATGCACGGTGAGTTTGCGTAGAAGGATCTAGGCAGGAAATATCGGGGCCCACAGTGTCTTGCAGTTTTCAGTCAATGCAGTCACTATGCTGTACACCATGTATTTAAATTCGCTTTAGCGCGCATATACAGGTGCAGCTTGCCGGAACATTCCCTTGAGGGCGCGGAGGAGGCGAAGCGTTGCGCAGCCAGCATCAATGCAAAGCTCATGCAGCTTGGCCTCGAGGTAAGAGCCGGAGGTAGTTTGTCTTTTCTACCCGATGACCATTATTTTTATGCTAATGCAGCATCCTTTATACATGGGACATGTGATATGAAATTTAGGGCGCATATGACTTCAACGCTGACGCATCGCTTGAGTGCTACTGCCAACACCTCCAGGAGCAGAGCATTCCAGCCCTCTTCGCACTCCTTCCAGACACAAAAAAACAAAGTCAAAGCTAAGGACTTAGTATAAATAGTAAGCGATTCCCTTCGCCAACTGCAGGAAATGCGCCTGTCGCGAATTTCCTGGGGATTTCTGGGGATCTCAACACGTGAGTCCCCCTGGCGTTCCCCCCTCGCAAACCCCTCCAACCCCAGTGGCACGAGGGAAGCAGTTAGCATCAGAGCTGCCGCATTTCGGGCTTGGGTCAAAATGAAGGATCTAGACCATTTTGTGCTAGAGGAAATTGAACGCTGTGGCTGCTTGAGGCCAGACTCCAATGCCGCCTGCAGCCCGCGTTTCACCACACTAGCATTGGGATGCGGGTAAGACGGAAAGTGGAGCTAAAAAACACTGAGATCTCCCTGAGTGATCCGATTCTAGGTTGCACGACGTTCTCGCGGTGAGATGTGTAACCGTTTGAATACAAGTATAACGCCTTTTGGGGTAAAACCCCTGGCAAGGGTGCAATTCACTCTGCAATCAACATTTAAGACAAACAATACAAGAACCTAAATGAGCATAAGCCTAGGAAAATGACCAAGTATATTGATGCCACGTTTTCGCTCCAACATTTCAAGCCTTTACGCGGTGAGTCGGTATTTTGTTGTCGCAGCATCGCCATGAGCTAATAATAGGCATTCTCCGCTAAACCCAAGAGCAAACGAAAGTGCATATGGATATGGATTTAGTTGATAGCGTCTATATGAAAGAATTGTCAATGTAAAAGCCTCGATGTACGGCTGGTTTTCAGTTTCCCTGCATTTTGCGTGCCTGTAAGAATAGCGAAAAACACCCGCGCAAATCCTGGGGAAGATTTAATGCTGGCCTGATTGAAAGCTTCTACGCGCTCTAGCTTAGCATGCAAACGACGCTTGCCTTAGATTGACGGGGTGATCTAATATTAAAAAAATTCAATATGCCGAAGAATGCAGAGTGTGGCAAGGCAGCCGATCTCACGGAGCCTTGCACCAAAATTTAGGTGGATCCCGGTTATACCAACCAATGAAAGGTTCAACCTTGCATTTATTTGCTTTTGCTGAGAGGAAGGTCTAATAAGCCTTTAAAATCCAAGGATAGTCTATCGACAAGCTAGCAGAAGTCTAGGCTACATCGGAACCAGTAACCCTTTTGTGCTGCACAAATTGTAACCAGACACTAATGGACATATTAAAACTCGTATAGTCATCTGGGTTAGGCTGCATTTCATAGATTTACTATTTGCACTGGAGCAAAACTTCACCGCTGCTCCTCCCACTTGAACAATGTGTTACGTTACATGCTTTCAATCGGGAGAATAATGCTCCATAGACCAGCATCAAGCTTTGAGGCTTCCATCAGAAGTGTTATCTACCTGGATTGATTCGTCAAAAAATGCCGCCTTATTGATATCTCGGAATATTGGAAACGCGGTTTTATCGAGTTAGGAAGGAGTTTCATTTCATAGAGAAATATGTCATGGGTACTCAGTAGGTCCAAACAGATCGACATAAATTATTTGTTTAAGCAGATGCCAGAAGCGACGAAGCACTTGAATACATCACTGTATCCGCAGGATGCGGAAGAGGATCAGCTACCACGTGTAAGTGGGATACATTTGGGGCAGGGCAGGCAGAAGGAATTTACACGAAGGCACACAAACTACCATTTACTGCGACGCAGGAGCGCATGAGTACATTGCGAACTGACACAAGCAGAATTCAGTCTTACCCGATTAGCAATTTTTCGACATGTGAAACTTAGCTTCACTAAAGTTCAAGTGGGCGCCGACTGCAAGCGCACCGCAGAAGTCCCTTCGCACAAGACGCTTTCGTGCAAGGGATTCCAGTATGTCTTCTTTAGTATTATCTGTGGCCTCCCAGAAGTTGTATGACCGTTACAGGCCAAGGAAAGCAAACGATAGCGATGTGCTGGTGTGTTTAAACATAAAGGTTTCACCACACGTAAGCGATCTATCGGTTAGCCGCTGTCAATGCCTTGCATTTTAGATACTGTAATGCTCGCTTGATACTACAAGCGAATGGCATCACTGCGGCCGTCCTCAGCGGAAACAAACTTTAAATTCAATCGCTGATTCGGTCCTTCCACGACTTCATCTCAGAGCGTTGTCCTCACGATGCGCATTGTGAATGACTTTGCGCCATAAATGAGAACGCCTGCGCATTGCTCAAACTTGTAAAACCTATGGTATCCGTTGGGATTTGCCAATTTAAGCGATCACACCTCACTTTAATTGTTTTGTACGGAACGAAGAATTAGTTGTGAACCGAAGCAACAGGATGCTAAGGGGGTCATGCAATACGTTCCAATCGTAGGAAATCTTACAGCGTATGCACTTGTAATTACCTAATTTCGAATATCGAACCGATCCACCCCTTGATATGCTCAGCATAACTTATTTCCTGTGCATGGGGGTCTACTTTTGCCTCCGCAACAAAGCCCGTAACTTCCGAGGGTGTCAAGCGGCAGCTTAGCACTATATCTGCATATCGGCGCTCTGCTGCCAAAGCAGCACCTCCACCGGCTGATGTCGCGGATGTAGGCAGCGATATTCCGCCTGTCTCAGGTGCATGGACACCACCGCGACTCGTCCAGTAATGCATAACTCCAACGAACACATGAGCAGGCACTGATCCTGAAGCAAAGACCCACGAAGCGAACCGACACCATTGTGGTTAAGCACGCACTCCACGCATGCCCAATGACTGCGTGCACAGGGGAATGATGCGCACCTTTCCGGCGGTCATCAAGCACAGTGAAAAGATGTGCAAGGGTCTTTTCAACGCTTTCGCGATCTGGCGCATCACCCTAATTTATCCGCAATGGCAGAAAACACGTCTTTGATGCCGTCGTTGCCTGAAAGGGAGTCCAGGTAGCCGTCACATGGGTAATGCGTCGTGGCTCACAGGCTCACCTGCTCGCTATCGTCAACCTGCTCGGGCATCTGGATTTGGGGGATGGCACGCGATTTGCTGCGACGACGCGCTGCAAGGCTTGCTCTCTGCTTTTGCTTTGCAGCTGTGGCTGAGAGCCCGCGCAATTCTTCGAACTCTGCTTGCGCTTCGGCATCAGCGACTAGCTTGCTTATTTGGTTTGCTACATATCGCATCGCAGCCTAACACACTTCAGTGCACCAACTAAAGACGAGAAAGGGCAAAACAACCTGTAAAGCAGCTGAAGAGAAGATGGCTTATACTCATTCCTTTATTTCAAGCCTTGCTAATCAAATCGACCACAGTTGATCAGCAGCCAGAATTAACGCCCACCTGTTTCCATAAACAAATCGCTGTCAAAGAGGAGAGGCAAAACCCTTTGTACAACCTGTGAAAATACGAATTTTTTAAGTCCCGTGTGGCTCTACCAAAGGAAAACGACGCACTCTCTTGCTGATGCGTGTTTTGCCCTAGATGGTAAGTTAGTATACTGACGAAGGCATTCCGTTAATCTGGACAGTTTTAACCTTTTTTCCCCATAGCATTTAAATTTTTTACAGCAGCAGCAAAGGATATGGTATTGCAAGTGAGGCCCAGACCTCCACGAAATCGCTCCATTCCACTTGGCCTTGACGGTTCATTGAAGTCAACGAGAGAAGCACCTGCGGCAGTACCTAGCAGCCTCAGCCGTGCCATTTTCAGCACACGCTAATGTAAGGTTTTGCAGGGCGCATGTCGTGCTTTCAATAATACTGGTGGGTTCTAATGACCGTAGAGGCGGGGTAGGGGGGAAGGGTGCGAACGCGGTGTCGCTACTTCCTGGCTAACGATGACTGGATAGACGCGAACATGTATGTGCATCCTAGATAGGCATAAATCGCTTTTGTCGAGAAGATCTCGTAGCGTCCACACTGGTATGAGACCACCAGGCTCAGTGCCCATCTGCGACAAAACTCGATTATAGCATACACGCCTACGACTAAATGTGGCAGTGCACGCCAGCGCATGCTTATACACCTTACTCATTGCATTGTGAAATGCAAAGCCACATGCCCTTCGCAGTAGCACGGACTGAAGGAGAAAGATTTTTAAGCTTCTGAAGGCATCACAAAAGGCTTGCCTCGCGCTGGGCTGCCATTCCGATCGAAGCCTACAGAAGGCCGTCACCGTGCATAAAATGAAGAATCGAATGCCAGGAGCAAATGGCGGCTGGCTAGTAACCTATGAGAGACCAAAGTAGCTAAGTGTAGCCTTGGCCTTTAGAAAAAAGCCCATCGCGCAGGGGGGATACGGGACGCGGGAAATGTGTACTCTTTTGGGACACTGTAACTCACACGACTACGCAAACTCTCGTTAGCTCCTCCTTGATTGCCTCCTTGTCGACTTCGAGAACCGAGTTATTAACACTTTCTCGCCTAAATTTAATCAAACTGCAAGCTCCCTTCCTCTCTCAGCTTACTTTCGCCTCGAATAGCACTCAATTTTCCAGTGTGCATCAACGCACCTGAGAATGTGAAGCAGTGTGGGTAGAGCTGCGTATTCGACATCTCCTCGATCGTTTCCTGGAACCGTTTGCATGATAAATGCTTTATCTTGTCTAGAATACCTGAGTAAGACATTGATCGCAGGATTACGACATTGCTGCACTGTGACTGAACAGTTCAGGACTCGCAGTATACGTGTGGATACGTCGAAGTTCTTTTTCGTAAGAGACTTACCGGTCGCTACGTTCCATAGCTGCACATAGCACTTGGCGCTTCACCAAGCCTGTCCACACCACAGTCCATTAGAGTAGCCCTGGTCCTGTATCCCAAAGAGCCCGTTTGTATACATACTGAAAGCAGTTACAGTCTGGCCAGGAACAGAGGCAAGTGTTTTCAGCACCTGTTGAGGCCGCATGACTCCCCAAAGCTTCCAGCATCTCGCGTGTGACCCTGTTGTCGAAGCGAGCCACTCCACACATGATAGAAAACGCGATAATTCTGCGCCTGACTGTGAAATGACTGCTATCTATAATTGTAGATGCGATGCCCACCTGAATGTCTCCTCTATCTCTTCCTTATAAAGAAGCAGTACTGCATCTGTTGTCACTCTTTGAACTGTCTGCCTGCATAGGTTCGATAATTCTTTGTCCCCAGATATCGATAACAAGTAAGCATTTTTCATCGTGTGCAGCCTTTTCAGTCAAAAGTTTAATGCCCTCCTTGCTACCCAGCGAGTGTCTTCGGCCTTACCGTAGCTGGGCCTTCTCCCGCCTGTCCCTCAACAGGTCGAGCAGCTTTGGAATGTTCTGTGAAGCAAAGCAATTATGCAACCACTTCAGGCAATAGCTGTCCAGTTGCATGCCGACATCTATGTAGTTTTGGTTGACTTTCGTTCGTAGCGCAACTAAATTAAGCAGCTGTTCACCGTCAGATTGACTGCCAGGAATGCCGTGCAAGCCTAATTCCCTGCTGACCCTCATGAAGTGTGCGTAGTCAATCCATCCTTCTGGATCCTCATGCGCAGCGGCCAAGAGTTGCACGCCCTCCCACTTGGAGAGACCCAATGGGCACGCAAAGAGTAAGGCTGCCACCTCCCGATGTTGCAAGTGACCTGCAGAGTCCGGTAAGTCAGCTTAATAAATTAAACAGAATATTGAAATACTCGATTATTCCATCGAGGAAAAGTACAGCAAGGGCGTAGCATTATATCTCATGTGCATTTTGCCTCCTCCTTGCGTGCCTGTTTTGTCTTCGTCTGCGGCTTCAAACATTTTCTCAAGGAGCTCCTTGAGTAATACATCGGTTAGCTGGCGTTCGAAGCTCATTCGCGGTGTTAATGTCGCACGTGGATCAGAGGTGTCTTCATGCTGCATGCTACTTTCTTGACATTTCCACTTGGTTTCCTTCTGATTTTGCTCCCGCTCCTGCCTCAACAGAGCATCCTTCTGCTGGAGCAGCAGTTCGTCAACCTTCTGGAGCTGTGCCATCATGCGCGTCTGCTCGAAGCTGAAAGCACTTGCAAATTTTCCAGTTCGATATACCTCACACAGTATGGAGCTAAAACCGATAACTTTTGTGATCAGAAAGATGTCTGATATTGTCTCACGGTGTCTGCAGCTGCAGTGAACGCCTGAACTCTCTTTTGTTCTTGAGAATCCTACTCACAACCACTAGACACATTCCGTCACGACACTGTTCAGCGGTTTGCTGCGCTTGCAGATTCCATCCCAAACTGTATACGTCCTGATCAATGCTGGATCTTTACCTGTCTAGCCAGCATTCGAACTTGGAAGCCGGAAGTGTCCTGCTAGGAGTGTGAGTTAAATGCTGGCCCTCAAAGCGGAGGGTTAAATGATCTGTTTCGCCAGTCAGTTGCATTTCAAGCTGGCTACCTAGCGTCATCGAGCAAGGATTGTCTGGAAAGCCATGCGTAAGCACAGTATGTTTTGAATTTCTGTACGTTTGGTTTGTGGTTTTTGGTACAATAGATTTCCCTGCTTGTTGTACAAGCTCATTACGAGGAGTATCTCGTTGGCTCGTGCAATTACCCTGATGCTGCCATTTCATCTGCAATTTATTCATCCAACCGGATGATAAAATGAAGTGAACGGTAGCTTCGACATCTGCGATGGGTTTATCAGGCGTAAGTTTGCAGAAGGTCACGTCAAAGCTGTGTCACACAAACGAATTTACAACCAAACCACTTCGTAGCGAGTGTGTAGATTACATGCTATCAAATAAAGCAAAGTTGTATCTGATTCTCCTAAGGTGTGAAAACGATAATGGCAGCCCGCAGCCATTTATGGTGTCCAGATGGCCAGCGTGTAGTGCAATGCGACTGACGCTGCCTAGCATCAGCATTTGGCTTTTCAGTATAAAAATATTAGCGACGCGCTGATACTTGAGATGTATACTATTGATACCAGGAATCAAATCTACGCTTAATACATGAGCCATGCGTAGCTCATCTGGTTTCGAGCTGAAATAAGCGCTTTCGCTGTTCCAGGACAGCACAAAGGTCAAAGTCCCTGGGTCCTTACAGGTGTTCGCCTGTTTGCGGACTCAGGCCTAAATATTGGATTCGGTGGAAATAACTGAAACACATCAGACACCCAGAATAGTTTATATACTGTGCAGTACAGGTGCAGAAATCAAGCTAATTGACTAGTTGGGGGAACAGTAGCAGCAAGCAACAGCTTCCGATACTGTAATCTGGAAACACCGACTTCCTCGAAAAAAAAGCTGAAGGAGAGAGAATCACCCTTTAATTTAGTCAAGGGCTAGAGAGAGTGGGTTGTCCACTATTTAACATGACATTGTATTGGGCTGGCGATGTAGTATAGAAAAGTGACAATTCCGTGTTGGTTGCATTGACAACGTATAATCAGCCATGCTTGGCAGCAGTGTGATCTTGGAAGCTATTTTCCAGGATGATGAATACCGTAACATTTTCATGTAGGCTTTAATGGAAAGCATGTGACCACGCTCTCATCGGCCTGAAAGTAGATAAGAGGCTAGCAAATCCCGAAACTCACTTATGAGTCCACGTGGTCAGAAACGACCGGATATAATGAATGCCGCAGTTAGCGGGGCTGCAACGCAGACTGTCCATGGTCTTGAATTGAATAAACCTGCACAACAAAGCTTCCAAACCTAGCCGGGATCAGGGTTTCCCAACTTTGAAGATCATCTGGAGCGACAGCAGTTGGGTGCTGATAGGGGGCGTTAGCGAAGTGAACTGTGGTGCGGAGCAACACTGCCACGCCTCATCAACTGATCTAGATAAGACTACGAATCCGCCTTTCAACATTTAATGCTAAGGTGGCACATTTTTGTACGCAAAGGATACTAAAAAGTCCCACTCTTTCAAGGTGGTTCGCTTAAGTTTGATACTCACCTTGGTGTGTTTGTTGGCCTGCAGCCCACCTCAAACGGATGCAGTCGGTCCACCTGGCCATATCCTTTCCACAGTGACTGGCGCTGAGGAAAATCCGCATTGAACACGCCATTGAGTCGTTGGACTGCATCGTGATGCATTGCAATCGACCCACATATAAAAGCTAGTTGTAGCTTTATACGGAAATGTGGGAAGAGCTGAGGAGCACTTCCAGTACAATTGAACTACAGCTTGATAAGACGCTTCGAGTCCTGACAAACATCGGTGTAATCCGTGCGGTGTGCTTGCGCTAGAGAATCAAACCAGAAATTTAGACAGGAGCCTTAAAACGCCACCCAAATCTTCAAGTGAACGCCCTCCCACCACAGATACCCACCTATTTATCTAAAAACATGTGAAGAAGCTATTCCTTAAGAATTGTAATATTACACACTAGGGTGGCTATTGTGTGATGTCTAGGCTACGATCACATACGCAAACTATTTTGAGGCATGTACTAAATGTGCGTGGTATGTCGTTAAATGTGTACTCGCAGCAACCAAAGCTGCGCGCCGATTACTAAAATGCAGTACACTGCTTATCAGAATGTACAATCTAAATAGTTCTGCTTGACATGCAGGACCCGAAGAGCACGCCATGGAACCGGCACAACGAATGTACTGAGTGCAAAACTGCGTTCCTGAGTACGGTAGTATGTTCTAGGGATGGCGCTGCTCGGCACCTTGAGGACGTCCATACAGTCACACGACCACAAATGCGAGTTCTAATTACACGGTTAATACCGCTTCACCGAACTGGAGTGGGAAGGCTTTAAGATTGCAAGTACCATGAGACTCGTCCTGGCGATCACTCGCCACTCCATGAGAGTCTGGTACCCTTACCTGAGCATTCCATCTAAAATATATCGGCACCTACAGCGCACCTAGTCCTACCGGATTCTTCTAAATCTACAAGTAAGGGAGGAACAGCTGCAGGGACCAACTATAAATGTAGAACTTTCTCGATGCAAGAATGCCAGGAGACGACGTAAATCAGCATGCAGACCTACCCCATGTGTTCAAATGAATAAAAATACTTTAGTTCTTATATTAGATATGGAATCTGCATACTTAGTAATGGTTAAAATGCATTCTGGCAGGGTAATGCTAGCAGCAGAGGGCTGCCTGTTCCAGGCGGTGCACGATCGTGCCCTCAGCCCAGTTCGCTGCATGGAGGGACCCGATGCTGCTTTTAGGGCTAAGGCAATAGGATATGCGATATGTAACAAATTGTTTTGCTTAATAATTGCATTATAACAATGATATTTCTCACTGAAATGCATAAGAGCCAGTACTGTTAGTTTACTGCATCGCAGACAGCCGCGGGGCTTACCGGCAAAGGGAAAACCAAAGGCCAACAGACACGTCATGTATTAGAATAAGAAACACGATTTCAATAATCTGAATATAAGCTCCTTGCGCATTAGAGGGTGGCTCTCGAGGTTTTGCCGGGAACCTCAAATTCGGATGCGTACAGCTCCCCCTCCCAAACTTTTGACAGTAATTGATGTCTTCGGCCTTTCAGTAAAATCTCAATGTGAGGAGGAAGCTATATTTGCTCGAAGCTACACGCGAGCTGACGTCGGAATCCTTTTTTTCAATTCAGAGCCCTTTGCGTAGGCGCATCTTCGTCCCCCGTTCGCATACAGTTTTGGCATGGTCTGTACTCGATATGTCATGCACTTTGTTACTTTTCTGCGGCCATGACATGGAGCTTTGATTCGTGCAAACAAAACAGAGAGCGCTCATTTGCGCAAGCCGTGAATTTCTACGTGGTTTCGGAGACGGTTCTTCTACCAACGTGCAACCAAAGGCACTGTCTGAAACAACGAATTTCAAGACTGCTATAGAGCGCAGTTATGAACAGAGGTAAAGCAAGGAATTTTGACGCATTGGATATTCACTGCAGGGATAAATATAGCTGGCTTGTTCCTTCCATATATCCAAAGCACGCTAAGCGGTCACCCCAATTGTCCTTTTGGCACTACGCAGGAGCAATACTGTAAGACTCGTTTGAGTGACCCGTGGTTCACTGGCAGATATATAGGGTTAGAATCAAAGCCTAGTAAAGCGTAACCAGGCCAATGAATAGGAAATATGCTTTGTCTACAAGAGCATGTGCCAGGCCAAATGAGTTCACCCATGCTTATGTGAACTCGCTTCTGCATGCAGGGCTGAACATTGGAGAGGTGTCGGTGCTTCCGGGATACAGCATCCATGCAAGCGGGTAAAGCTTACACATACTCTACAGCAGTTGCCTAGGGCCTCGAAAGAACAGGCGTGCAGTAAATAAGTTGCATCAGCCCAACAACCAAAAATAGCATACACATAGCAGGCCTATTGTAGCACGAACCTGCCGCTGTATCTACGAGACAAAAAATATGTTTGCATGCCACGATATATAAAGGCAGGTAATTATAAGAAGAATCCTTTCAAACACAAGTACATCTGCAATTTCTTTACTATATCAAGGTTTCCTCATAATGAGCCTTATGTCCGCACACGAAGGAAGATGATTTGTAGTTTAGTGCATGAGCACCTTACTGAGGACCAAGATGACATGTCTTAGGTGTTTCCTTGACGGAATGCGGGGACCCCGTTGCATCGCCAAAAGAGTCCAAGCCTACTCGCAATAAAAGATGGGAGTAAGGCAGGGTCCCAGAGTTGTGGTGCAACAAAATTCTGAACTAGGGAAATGAACAATGTACATAGGTGCTCGTTGGCGACAATGAACTCTTCTGTTTAGTTGCCATCGCGGGTATAAGCGAGGTTGGGTTGTCTTGAAAGGCTGAGCAAATCATAGCCTGGTGCCTTGCGAGGCCTACTCACCCTAATAGCAGTGAACTAAGTAGTAAGAAGCCATCCAAGATGGTATCCGCAATGGTGTCTTGGTCGTTCCAACTGGAAGCCCGACAACTTTTGGTCGCTTTACCTCCTCTTAGATCCTGAAGGATTGCCTGCTTAGTTTGCTTTTCACTAAAATTCGCCTTTCCTGAATGCAAGTTCTCTGCCTCTTTCTTGAGAAGCCTTTCTGGATGCGTCTTCTCTGATGCACTCGTGCTTTTCCTAGTGCCAGTATCTGAAGAGCTATAGGATGCAGTCCTAGATATAGAGGCGACTACGTTGAGCGCTTCCGCTTCTTGCTGCCTTCTTCGGATCTCTTTACGGACAGCACTCCGCGTTTTGAGGGCTACTGACGCCATTTGATGCTCTATTTCTGTTCTCTTCTGAATCCCCACAACAGCGAAACACCAGTTTTAACAAGGGTGTCAGAGTGCATACACCTGGGTGAGCCCCTTTAACTATATTAGTAATATTTTTGTAAACATGCACATCATTAGGCAGCCTAGTGTTCAGACTGGTGATGTGGCACTTCACTCTAGTTCAGAAGCCCGCGTGAGATATAACGATTCCTCTTTGCCCACCCAGAAGGTTTCCCTCGCAAATCTCTGAGCTGCTGAGATATTGTCGCTTAGTATAATGTTATCAAATAATGTGCCCGTATCAATCGCCATAAATGTCAAGCCAACAGCATTAAAGCTAAGAACATCAATTGGCAGCACCTGAAGGCAACCGTAAAACTTTGTATGATCCAAGGTGATGTGAGCGTTTATAGCAAGCGTACGCATGCAAATGGTTGCTATAAACTCGTGCGCTTAGTTATCGCTCGTAATCTGTTAAATCATGATCGGTTGGGTGGCTGGAGGATATCGAGGTTTAGCTGAGATTGTGTGTACTTCAAGCATCTGGCTTGATCTTGGCCACGGCGGCTTGAGACCATCAAATAAAGTCCCCTGAGTGCAGGTGGTCATGAGCAAAAATATAGCAGCAATAATTTTGGTAGCTAGGTTCTATCGACAGTTACATTATTTGCGGTGGAAAGGTCACCTTGCGAGCCGTCCTTCCGTCTAAAAGGATCCTGAATGTTCCCTGTGGTTTTAAGATAAAAGTGATTAAGCGTGTGCGGTCGCTATAGGGAAGTGCCAGAGGTGGGTGCAACGAATGCACGATGCTGAAAAGCATGCAGAGATACACACTAGGAATTCTTAGCTCCATTGACCTCTTTTTAAAGACAGATTTAGCAGATCTGAGCAACAGCAGAAAGGATGCTTACCGCCTTTCAGTAGCTGGGCACACCCGAGTGATCTTAAGGAGTATTTCACGTCGGATGCCACATTGGTCGGCACCAAATCTCAGTGTGTATTGAGTGTCACCATTGAAGCGGTAAAGTGACAGTTTTCCATCCGACTGAAAGAAAGTCAGATAGCCTCCTCCGCATTCAAAATCCGGATAATACTGTTGCAGCTCATACTGAATTACTAAGGGCCTAGCGGGAGAAGGCAAGGAGCGCGAAGGTAGCAAAGTACTAATTGCATGACGAAACCCCTGAAATTAATATTCACCGATGCGCTCAGAATCAGGTTGATCGTGAGCGGAGAGGCTTAACTTGGTGACTAACAGCCAGCAGTTTAAGTGTAGCGGTGCAACTCTGTGCTAAACTGCGTGAATAACATAGAATACGCAGATGCGGCTACGCACAAAGAGTATAACACGAGGCATCTTACTTGCGAAGCCGCCATGATGCCGTGGTCCTCCTCAATTGCTTGTGGGGGACGCAGCATGTGACGCCACTGACCTGCGGAGTGTTGAACAGTCGGTCGCATCATCGTGTGCAGGAATCCGTAAGTGACTGCGGTACTGCCAGCCGCAGGAGTGCAGGTTTAGATATGGCATTAGGCTTTTGCGCAAAGAAATATGAACCACGCAGAGAATGGTACGACGTCAGCAGGATTAGTTGAGGCTGCACTCTCTGAAGGTGACGCGAAGCGTTCTTTGCGCCACAAAGCCAATCATTCTACCATCTCGTACACTACCCTTTCAACAAGTCCACGGTAATTCATCACATCAGCCTACCAAGACTGGCATTACGACCACAAGGTCACGCCTACCGGTATGTGTAGGACTTTTGGAAGTAATCCAAGAGCTAAACACATCTGACCCTTCAAAGGTCTCAACGAATAGCAAGCCTTCCACACTTGGGAATATACGATGTACCCTGGGAATCTTAGCAAGTTCGCTATTCACTCGGTGTATCAGCTCTTTCTTTTCGTCCGGTGTAAGAACCAGATTGTGGCCGAAATCAACTGAAGCTTGAAGAGATGCCTTCTTCTCCGACTCAGGGCTAAGAAGGAGCTCCTTTGTAGGGTCTGGCGGAGGATCTTCGTCTTCATCTCGATTACGCATACTCTGGTTCATGGAAAGCCGAGCACGCTGCTGCATTCTCCATTTAAGCAGCTCATACATCTCATGTCGGCCGACACTCTCTTCGAAATGGGGCCTTGCCGATTCAATGCCTACGCCAGCGTAGATCTCAGCCTCACCAGCTTTGATATTGCTTTTAAGGCTGTTCCTTACAGATGCAGCACTACCGGAAGCACTTTGCTGTACTCGAGTTCTGGACGCTCGGCCATACAGATGCCCATCTGATAAATTTTGCTCCGTTGTCTTTGAAGAACAAAGTCCAGACATATGGCTTTTGCAGTGAAACAATAGGCTTTTCTGAGAACAAACCTCGTTTTTTTGAAAAGCCCCATCGTTCTGGATAGAAATCAGTGAGTGGTTGTGTTTTGAGACTGCCTAATTCCGGCAAACTATGGTTCCTCAAGTGCTGCCTTCTGCCCCCCGTTTGATCGAGCCATACCTGATGCTTTGCATAAAATGGTCGCTCATTGCCCTTGTTAAGGTTACTAAGATCCTTTGGCAGTCCCCTTGGTACCTCCAATTCGAGTATGCGCCAGGAAGGTATGAGCGATACAACATTTTCATTTGGGTGAGTAAGTACCCTATGCTGCAATGGGACAGACTGCTGAGGGCTGTGCTGCAGAGAGTAAGTGTGAAGTTTCCAATTTTTGTGATTAGCTCTCTGAACAGTAAATGCCGGATGCACATCTTGTGTCCTCTCGCTTGCATGCACTGGGGGGTCGGCTGTGGCTGGTGCTCCTCCAAAGGAAGCGTCCGTATCACGGTCGGCCGTCACTCGTCTCTTTTCTTTATTTTCCTGCCGGTGTCTAAGTGGTATGTGAGACTGAGATGAATGGTTTTCTAAATATAATGGAAAGGAATCTACTGGTAACAATATTCGCAGACAAACCAGAAAACACACACAAACGCAGAGTGCCAAAAGTCGATGGGTACAGGGCTCCATCATTGCTTCCACGCAAATTGATACAGTATTGACATGCGGTACTCCACGAATACCTTCTCTGATTCCATGTTAATGTATCTATTTAGCCTCTTTCGTATAGCATGCAAGTTTTGTAGTTCGTCCTCAACATATTGACTACTGTGGGCTTAAGCACGAACGCGCACTTGCCAAACTGTGTATGTGTAGCCGTGCTCAAAAGCTATATCCATGGCATGGAATGTCATCAAGAAATATTGTTCCATGATGTGGTAAAAGCGGTCAATGACAGTGTTGAGAGGACTGTGGAAAGCGGCACTATTTTCATTGAACTGAATGGCCACGAAAGCCGCAATGGTTTAAGGAAAGACACGAAGTTATGAAGAATTTACAATCTTCAGTGATGCTATCGGGAAGTGGGTATCTTCAGAGCACTGCTCCGTTTTTTACTGCTTACTGCATGCGGGTTAACAAAAACCTTATTCAAAGTGGCGCCTGTGCGCATAGACACCACTTAATGCATGCAAACAGCCCCAAATGGATTATTCATCGCCGACTCCTTGCGAGACGAATATTGACTCTTTTGATTTGATATTGCTGTCAATGGTCACGGGGAGGGGTGTGCACAACGTACATGCATATCTTTCGAGGCCCAGAATGAGCCTACTGACTTTGTATTGTGCAGATGTACCCATTGGAAGGCAGGCTTGTCCCTCCCGAATTAGTCGCTGTTAATCCAAATTCCCATGAAATATTGATATAGCTAGACTCATGGCCCAAAGAAGTTACTTGCTCCCTGTTGTGGAGATCTGAATCTGTTTCGAGAGTCAAATTTGGCCGGCGGCTTCAGACCCACATGCTAACAGTTTACCTAAGCGGAAGGAAAGGAGCTCCCGCGAAGTCTTAAGCCCGAAGTTTCCGTGAAAACTCACGAAATACAAACTGCTGATGACACATTGAAGATGGCCTTGGCAAACGTAGCGGTAGCTTGCCTTCCTTACCTACTGAACCGTAGGTGAAAGTGTCAGACTTGCCCTCAAATGACCCTAATGCTTTTGGATTTTCCTTGCAGGAGTGTCATGCATTGCCTATAAACCTGTACTGTTTGTCTCATACTTAAGAACGCCGCGTCATATAGAATTTCAGCGGCTTTAGAAAACAAGCTGGTATAACGTGGGCCATATTTTCCTGCTGCACCTTCCCCAGGTCATTTAGATCCTGTATAAAATTGCTAGATCCATTGTTTCAACCAATTATTGCCATGCATATTTCATTGTATCTGGTGAGCAAGAGAATTATGGATTCCCCTTTGAAAGCGCATTTGCATGCCTCGTCAGTGAGATAAGCATTCTTTAATGCAAGTATCACCCAAGTGTAGAAGTCTTTATGCACTAGTGTGGGCTGAGTAGTCTATAAGAGGGGGATGACTTTAACAAGTTTACAGGAGTCCCTATTGCATGCGGGAGAGTCGATTGCACTGAGTGGCGTTACGCCAGCTAACGTAGCTGTTATACAAACTGCCTTCCCTGGCAAATCTAGATTCTCTAGGCTCGAATAACAATGACTGTGAGCAAGGGTTAGTATGTTATGCCTGCATGGAGAAGGGTAGGATAATGTGCATTTCGCATGTGTGGTAAGTTAAGAATCTTTCTCTGTGGGATGCTTCATCATTAGACACTCCTTCACTCACTGGTGCACGAGGGTATGCATGACTCGGCCACCACTATCTTGGATGTCATGCGGTTCCATAGAGATGGAACATGGTGTTTGCCCGGCCTTGTGGCCATATTGAAATACGGCCACCATAACGTAGCTGTATCAGGTAACGATTTGTTCTGTAGTCCAGGATTCAACAGTCTACAACACGTTTCCTACACGGTCGAATACTCCTCCGCTGGCATGTACGAGTTGTTCACGATATAGCGGAAATACTGCACCGAGATTCTTATTGTGATGCGATTCGGACTTGGACTATGGTAGGCCCAGCATTGTAATGCTCGTACAAATTGGGGGAGTTTCGGTACGGATAACTGAAAAGTACATAAATGGGCCGTGATTACCTTAATATCTCAGCGTTTAGAAACGAAGTTGTGGTTTATAAATTTGGGAAAATGTAGGACACAAAGTTTCAGTGATTGAAGCTGTTTGCTTTTCCGAGTATATCTGACTTCAATATGCATAATATCCATAAATGATATACTGCACGTTGGTAGCTCATAGAGTGCAAGAATGTGCGTCGTACAACAATAGGTCGCTAGCACTGTCGTGGCTTTCAGCGTTCCCAGCTTAGGAGGGTGTAACTAAATGTTCAACAAGTCCATGTTCTAGAAAAACGCAGCAATCAACACCGCGGGTTTGAAACAAAGCCAACCTATGTTGGGACTAGAGCATTCACCGCCACACTGTTAGTTGGCGGTTGAACGATTCCGCAGCAAATATCACAACAAAATGCATAGGCTAGGTCCCCCGTAAGTGCAAACGCACACCACCTGAAGGCCACAATAAGTAAACCTACTGGTCTGTAAGGCGTTTATCCTGATGAAATCTAAATCGGAGCTGAAGCCCGCAGGAGAATACACTTACAAAATTTTTGTCTCACCATCGAGCACCACAGCAGAAAAGCAGCTTGATGGAGTAAGTACCGAAGTAACAGGCATTATCTGTGAGTTGGGAAAGCGCAACAATCTTTTTCAGGGGCTATCCAATAAGGAAGACAACGAGCACCAGAAAATTTGTCTTCGGATTTTGCCGCCACGCTACGGAGGTGACTGCAAGTTATTTCGACAGAAACGGTGTGAAAAGCCTCCGCATAGAGAAAGAAAGACCCGCTTGCTAGTGAAGCAATTAAAGCGCCTCACGGGACGTAGAGGTACAAGTTTCTGCAGCGCATAGCAGCTATAGGATAGCTACATCCAGGACGCAGAAAATCCGGTAAAGTGCTTGAGTAGAGCAGCATGAGCGTCTACCTACCGGTCACTTTCGTCTCTAGCAATGTACTCTTTGGATATAAGGCCCTCGAGACATAGCTTGACAGCTTCTGGAGGCCAAATTTGACGTTGTTCCTTGGGTTCCAAAGTGTTGGGCTGAGACGAAGGTGCCATTGGTAATTGCAATGACTCCAGCAACTGCTGATGTGTTAGTTGGCGATGCTGTTTGAAAAGCCTGACAACTTTAGCATCAAGCCTGCCTCGTGCTTCTGGATCCAGTGGGTCCTTGACCTTTCCACGAATTGTTGGTGGACATTTAATAGTGGTTGCCAGTTCCACCTGCAAAAAAGGCTCTCTAATACAAGGCTAAAAGCATTGCAAAATGTGTCCTGTGTAATTGCTATTGTCTGCTTGTTTCCAAAGGAAACATGTAAATTTGTGACATTGGGTCTCAGTTAGAAACAAGAGGACACACTTTTGGGGGGAGCCGCGTGAGATCCACCTCAAGATTACTGCAGAACATTCGAGAAGTGTCTCTTGAGGGCCTGCACTGAAGAGGAACAAGATACGTGCTGCATCAGTCTAGCATAAGAATTTTACCATTCATTCAAATTATATTAACTTTATGCCTTCATACTGTGCTACACCCGCCGGAACGCCCCTTCATGTGCTTTGCACAATGTTAAACGTGCTATTTAACTTTTGCACACCAGAAGGTCTTGAGGCTTGACCTGGAGTCCTTCTAGGATGGATAGAGCTTCTGAATAAGAGAGGCCAGTCAGATAGGCTGCTGTCTGGGCTGAGACAGATGACATTCTGCAAAAACAAGCGTCGCAACATAGAATCTTAATGTACAACGGGAAAGTTCGAGTCTTATTATACCTTCTATTGCGATTCTTGGTCACAAGTTCTGTATGCCTTCCACGATTTACTGGTAGCACCAGAAGCATTTTCAAGCTGTGAAGAAAATTCTTACTCGTTGAAGAGAAGCAGCACGAGTGCTGCCTTCAGGCAGATGCGGAAGCATTTAGTCTTTGTGCTACAACAATCAGCGCTACCACATTTGCTGTCGTAGTAGTGTGGATGTTCTTCGACCCGAATAGTCATATCTGCATGACCGGCCTTCCACAGCCAAACAAGCTTCCGTTCAGGGAAGTGTGCTTTGTACATACTACCGAATGCCTATAGAAGCACAAACGCTAGCAGGAATGAGACTATCTGATATTTAAATGGCTGCGCACGTTTGCCACCAGCAATGCTAGCAGTCGCGGTGTGAGCAAAAGAAGAAGCATTTATACAACTGCATAAGGAAGGCTCTCTAAACGAAACTATACAGGAGACAAAGCTAGCAACCAACTAAGGTAGGTCTAGTAGCGTTAGTTTATAACACACGGATACGGCCCTATATTTGGTAACCTAGCAGTAGATGGGGAAAGAAATGGGAGGCCTGTTTTTGGACTCGCTCACTGGCGGAGCTACTCACCTCCAAGTGCATCTGCAGCTGCTGGGGAATCTTCAAACCATCAATATCCTTCCACTGCCGGCTGTGCTGGCAGAGCGGCACACTGGCGTCTGGGGGTGGGACACGGGGTCCAGTAGTAGCGGTGGCCCCGACAGGAAAGTGCGATTCCCAGGCGGTTTTTGTGAGAACCAATGCTTCAAATGCGCATGTACATTTACATTCAGGTTTCGCTACTGTGTTTCTTTGAGCAACAGTTCCCTGGTTGTCAAATGAATTATCTTTGTCAGCAACTGGTGGTGTTTCATCTTGCATGCACTGTTGCTGTCCTTTAAATGTCTGTCCCTGTACTGCTGAAGTTGATACTGACGCCGAAGCAGTAAAGCTATCCTGCTGCATATGTCTGGTATATAGGGCTAGCGTTTCATGCGCTGAAGCAACGTCTGATATCATTTGCCTGATGCGCCACTGCTCCTCTGGTGGAATGCAGCAACGTGCTTCAAACGCATGCTGCATTGCTTCCCACACCTTCAGCTCCAAGGCACAAACTTTTTCTGCTGCCTCAGAAAAGATGTCTAAAGTACACATGGCCTCCTCGTTATCCTTGATCCTAGCAGGTTCGAAGAAAGGCAGGTAAGCAGCATTCGCTGTCCCGACTGCGCTTCGCGCACGCGCTAGTCGAATGTGAAGCGGGGTCCCCTCCACATCATTGACATGGGAACCTTGCTGCGGTGTCCCAGGCGTCGCACCATCAAGGCCCCACGTGACGTACTGCGGCAGCAATCTGGAGGCTAGTAGTCTTGAGTAGCAAGCCAGGAGACGCTCGGAGAAGGGGAGTCGAGAGCAGAGACGAGCCACGTTTTCCTGAGGAAAGCACTTGCAGAAGTAATTGCATTTATAAAAGTAGATGTAGCTATTAAAGTGTGTCAAGATTGTGCAAGATAGAATTAGCGGAGAGGAGTAATGGCATACTTCCCAGCTGTCGATCTCCACGGTTTCCCCGTCGCACTTTGGAGAATGTGTGAAAGCGGCCCGCCTAAGCTGTAAGTCCATGTAAACGGCTACTGCCTCTTCTACTGTCAAGATGAGCTTGGAGTAGCCAAGAGGACACCCCAGACATTTTGCAATCAGAGGGTCGGAAATTGCTCTATCGAAAACCTGCAGTCAATACAGAATGCATAGGAGTACTGTATACGGGCTCCCATAGCTTGAGATTGCCTGGTTGACCCTACAATGAGCAAGCGAGAGACAGCTGGCGATCAAATAGCTAGATGAAGGGGAAGAATGGGAAGATCAGCAGTTCAGCATGGCAGCAGTGCTAACCGCTAACTTGCAGAATAAGCAACTATACCTGATTTCGGGCTTCAACGATGGCAGGCATATCTTTGCAAAATACTGATAGTTGCAGGTCCGACCGTTTCAAGTATTGAAGGAGCAAAAATACAAACATTTCCCCACGCAGTGGACAGAATTCGCACTGTTTTCTTGTAGTTGTTGCAAATTTTCTTGAGCTCGCATCTTCTTGAAGTAGCGTTTCTTCTAGTTCTGACAACTGACAGACGTCAGTGTCAATTTTACCAGCTGATGCAAAAGTAGCACTCTTGTGTTGCTGCTCATTTGCATCAGCGCTTTCCGGACTAGACAAGTCTGAGTTGTGCCCATCTGTGTATTGCTGCAAAAGAAGCTGCTGTCCTTCTCGACAAGCTGCACATACAAGGTCCCACTGTTTGGTTGCACGTCTGTAGAGGCCAGAAAAAGCATCAAACCCCACCAGAGAACTGGTGATTTAGAGTTTGAAGGCCAGCTCCACACCGCAACTTAGAAATCTCATGCCAGCTAATCCTATGTAGAGGGCAACTGTGCTCCATGCCAACACTCTCGGTGAGTTTGAAATTGTCTAAAGCCGAATCGGTTTTTCGTACTGAATTAAATCTCTAAGAGATGAGTCCCAGTACACGCGGAGCTGATGTGCAATGCTCTCAAGACACTCGGGCCACTCTTTAACCCAATGCAGGAGTATCACCAGTACTGCAGCAGCATTCATAATAACCCTAGCAGAGCAAACAAACACCTCAAAAGCTTGCAAACCAACCGTCTGCTATAAACTGCGTATTGTTGCACACGTTGAAAAACTTGCAGTATGTAGTACACAAAACATCACCAGAGCTCTGTCAACTTTTTGTGTGAAAACTTGCCACTCCAGTCGTTATCTTGCAGCAAGCAAAGCAGGGAAGGCTGTAAAAGCAATATTTTGCCAAAACTTTTCCTCAGTAAAACCTGGTGTGCCACCTGGACTGCAGTTTCAGCTGCACGTGCAGACAAGCGTGGCAACACGAAATTGGCCCAAATGTTGCAGGTGATTCGGCCTAAGAAAGCCCAGTTAACTAGACGCTCGATACATGTACTGGTAAGCAAAGAGCCTTATGAACGTGTGACCACAATGGAATATGACGACATGCCTAAGGTGGGCCCAAAGCAGGCCTCAGTAAGAGCTCGCTCTGCAGCAGTTAGCGCGTCAACTGCATCAAGAAATGCTCGCAGCTCAACGCCACCAGCTATCATCTGATCAGTTGCATCAGTGTGTGCGGCAGTAACCGTCTCCAATAACATCCTGAGGAACAGATCCGCATTCCGTTGCCCTGTACGTAGGCCATTCACAGTCCGGACTTAGCCGACCTTTAAATGTGCTTTGCGTATTATAGTGAACATGCGTACCTCTTCTGCTTAAACCACGTGTTTGAACATCCGCCCCAAGGTCCCCCTCCTGCCCCTATCCACATCACATACAACAAGCGGTTGCTTCGTTGGTGAATCGGTGAATGGCCTCTCTGAGAGCCTGATCCGTTTCCTGCGATGGTTATTCCACATGGCTTTTCCTCCGAAAAGCCCGAATTCGCCACCAGTTTCCCAGTTTGCACTCCAGGAGCAAATGGCATTGCAGTTATGGCTGATTTTCGTCGGCGCTGCAGCTGCGCATTTAAGGGATCGTCAACTCTTCTCAACAATATCAAGGCCTCGCGAATCCATTGCAGGTGCAATGAGGGTACTGCGAGCTGGGCTCTTGTTTTTGACGGCCTTGATGAATGCATGACTTGTATTGCTCCTGTTGGTTTGGCCTTGCCCTGGTGCAGCGATGGGCCTGCGAATTTTGATGAAACTGGTGGTTCGAAGGTCCCCGCTACTACTTCAGGCGAAGGGAAAGCTGAAACCACAGTATGATGAGGCTCTCGCCACATCTCCTTTACGTTGAAAGGAAGCTGAGACTGCACGAAAGGAGGGCCTTCAGCAGAAAACTGGTGCATCGTGTCCTGGGCTCCAGCCGTACGAACCTCTGTTGCAAGTAATCTTACTAGCAGGGCATCATGCTGTTCAAACTGATGAAGCTGATGCTCTGCGTATTTGTGCTGCTCCATTACGCATTGTTGCCCCTGAGGAAGCTGCGTTATATCCTCTAGTGCTGTTTTGGGAGCCTCGTTCCAGTCCAGTAGTTCGGGTGGTGGCTTAACATGCTGGGCGCCTTGGTGCCCGGGATGCTGCTGAGGCACTTGAAGCTCTTGATGCAGAGAAGGCTTCAAATAATGACGGATTATTGCGCATCTTTGTCTATGAGCATGCGGCTTCTGAGTAGCTGCTGCTGCACTCTGCTGGCGGCCTGCTGCTTGGGACACAGAAGTACTTAGTGCTGTTGCAGTGACAGCCATGGCACAGCCACGTCTTAAGTGGTCCAATTGTTGCCACGCTTCTAGCCGCAGTCTCTCCACTAGTCCATTGAGTGCCTAACATCAAGACCAACGCAGTCAAGCTAGCGTCGACTTCAAAACTTTAATGACCACGCAAACTACAAAATAGATCCGATTTAGATGAACGACGGGTATGTGTGGAACAGTAAGGTCACGGAAGCTTCCCCATGCCGCCGCAAAGTGTTAAATCACAGCGTTATATCTACAACCCAAAGTTTTTGATAGAGGTTTTTGCTGACGAAGCGTCCGAAGATTATGACAGCCGCTTCATCGATAGATGTAGCCTGACATAAAATCTTGGCTGTTTCATTTGCTGTACTTCTACAAGCCGTTGTATTTTGTATCCCTGCTGCTTCAGCCGCCAATAGCGATTCAGCAGCTACACCTCCAAGACGCGTTTGAAGGCTCACGGAAGCTCCGAGGAAGGCTGGCTGTTGGTGAGAGAGTGCATCTGCACCCCTGGCATACAAGTATTTGAGAAGCAGCAGTGACAGCGTGTAAGATTTCCAGGCCCTCACACACTGAGTTAGAAAGTCCCCAGCTTGAGTAGCCGCTTTACCAGCTGAAGCAGTTGCCCTGACATCGAGCCCATAACGGACACGCTCCGTGACAGCGCAGCGAACCAGGACACAACAAAAAAATAGAAAGTGGCATCGTGCTGCCGCGGGTGACTGTACTAATGAGTGCAAACCTGGAGCATACAAAACCAAATTGGAGCATCAGCCACAGCAAATAACGGTATGGCTTTATCCTGAGGGCAGTGTGCGACGGTGGTATGGGGTGTAGCACTCATAGAGATATCAACTTGGCTGTTAAGCATACTGCAGTAGGGCGTAATCAAGAATGTCATACCTGCTGCCGTCTGAGAGAGGGCAGCCACGTGCTTGTGCGAGAGATAGGTAGCACCGCTGAATACTCTCAGGTATGAGGCTCCTCCATGTGGATCACGATGCCATACGGTTGGCTCCTCGGATGAGTCTAGGAAAGCTGCTCCTCCTGTCGCACAAGCTCCACTAGGCGGCAGGTGAGCAGCGATATCCAGAAGGGGCTCAAGCAGAACTGAGCGGGCTCGATGCAGCAGCCGTAGCAGCTGTTTCCCTCTCTCCTCCTCTGACAGCAGTAGTTTCTCGTAAGCAGAGTATCCTGGGCCCCTTACGGTGGGACTGCGAAGGCTGTCAAAGGATTGGTCGTCAGGGCGAAGGCAGCGTGAGGGCCCGCTGGCTTCAGGTGGCAATGGCTCTTGCTCTAATGAGGCAGGTGGCTCTTCCGGGCACCTATGCAGTCGCCGAGTGCCTCCACGACGCCGTCGGTGGCGTCTAGCAGGTGTTTTCGTCGGCGCTTCGGCTTTCAAAGTAGGCCCAGATAAATCAGGGACCCATTCTCTGTTGGTTGGAGGCTTTACGCTAGGCCTCGATACATGAGCTATTCTTTGCTGAAGGGAGTATTCAGCTTCTGAAGGAGCGTTGGCCGCATGATGCTGGGGAGACTGCCGAACGACACACGCGGAATGCGCCGGTGTCTCCAGCTGCTGCTGCTCTAGGTGCTCCAGCGTATGAGACTGTTTTGGGAGCTGTGGAGAAGGGAGCTCTGTCGCGGCAGAGCGCCTCGTGCGTACACCTGACGACAGAGCCAACCGCGCTGGCTCGGGATCTGGGACTTGCTGCCGTGCGCTTGGCAGTCCCTCCCTTGGTGAGCCACCCACGGAACGCTGCCTCTGCCGTTTAGTTGCTCGTCGGGTTGTTCCTGGCCCCTGAGTCGAAGAAGCGCCCCGTTGTGTCATGGGCTTCCTTTGGGTTGGTTGGCTATCCGATTTACCTGCCTCTTCACAAGTATGCTGTGCACCACGCTGCATACCGGAGTGCTACGCACTAGCTCTTCCTTAAATTGACAGCGGTACGCCATCTATGCACTCCCCTATGGTGTAAGCCACTAGTTGCCCTTCCTTCGATGGCACGTTCATCATGCAGTAAGTATCCACTTCAGACACACTTGAGTCACAAAAGACCAATTAATACAGGAGTTTGGATGCCACAGAGTGTCAAGATTTGAAACTTTATGCCAGTAGTGTTGAGTCCGAGAGTGCAAACATTTCGTTCGATTACATATTGGAGCCGCGCTCCTTCCCTGGTTGTAGGGAGTTGTTACCAGACTTGCTGACTAGAGTCCAAGCGGCCAGTAATGAACTCGCATGCATGCACCCCAGTAAGTTGCTGATACGAAGGAAGCAGCAGAAGAAGAGTGGTAGGAGTCTACCAGTGTAGTGTATTCTGCGCGACCGCCAACCCAACATCTACACTATGGAACATAGCTGTATATGCATCATACTACAAGAATGCAGTGATTTTGTTTTGTTAATCTGCCAAGGTTCTACAACAGCTTTGTAAAACCAGGAAAGAACAGATAGGTGGTTGCACCGCAACGGCCGGCATACCCTAAGGGCTTTACCTAGGTTTCCTGGGGCTAGGTGCGTCTGCGGATGCTAGGGCTAAGTAAAGTAACCCTTTTCAGCCATACAGGCATCAAATGTAGCCCCGATATCCCTTTAGCAGCAGACTTGGAGCCCAAGGATGAATGCATGTGAAATAAATGCAAGGGTTTTCGCAATCGACCAGCCTGTGCATGCGCGGACAGCCCCAATGGTGGAGTGAACCGTCAAGGCCAAAGCTACCTTCCCTATGGAGACGGATATTACCTTTTATAGGTGTTTACTCTTTATCATTCATGAATATGAAATGAAAGTACTCTGTGCCCCTCATATTGATCGTTTAAGGTTCTTCCCAAAACGTTGGGTAGCATGCTTCGCAAATCCCCTACTGGGCCACGCTGGACTTCTTACTACAAAGATTATGTTTATTTAAAAATTACTATCGATTCGTGTATTTGCAGTGTGTATTGGCTCCTGATATTGGTTACACAGTAGGGTTGACCGAACGCGCAAAGAGTGAAACTTGTCTGCCTGTGAGCTTGTTGCTATGTCTATCTGAGAACGAATGCTGGCACTGGCTTGAGGGTGCAGCAATGAGCACCCGAGTTGCCCCATATGCTATCATACTGGAAGCATGTAGGATGGGGGCAAGAAAAGGGGGTTGCGTTTTTCTAATATTGGGTTTGCGGCAAAGGTCATTGTAAGAAGACCCTATGATGAGCTGTACAAATTCCATTTGGAGTACGCAAGCTAGATATACACTATGTTCAGAGTAACACGGGAGCCCACAGTTACGGAGGTAAAATCCACTACGGTGGATGTCGACAATTCTTTAATACTTGCCTCTCCACTACCTGTGTGCTGGATTGTTAGCTGGTCTGCGAAAGCTGTTGGAGTTAGAAGCTACACATTAAAAAGCTTGCAATAGGATGTTGTTCCAACATTTTCTTAGCAGAATCACCTTCGTAGATTTGCTAGGGTGGTACTTCAACTGCAACACATGCAAATCCACGAAGACATATTTTGGCATGTATGATTGCCTTTCTGACAGTCTCCATATTGTACAATCTTCCTCAATAAAAATTAAAGAAGCTTCTAAATTTAGGGTTAGAGGAATTCCTTCGCACATTTTGCGAGGTTATATAGCATTGCTGGCTTCGGGGGCTTACTGAAATTGGCATTTCAAGAGATGCTGAGACTGACATCCAGGTAGAGTGAATGTGATGAGGAAAGGTTTTTACTCAAGTCTGGCTAGGTAATAAGAAAAAATCTCGTTGTACGACAAAGGTAGACCTCTGGACCCCAAAAGCTTTTGGCCACGTGAGGGCTGATAGATGCACCCACTTTTACATAGCTAGATGAGCAGCTACATGGGAACCAGTAAACTGTTTGAGTGCAGTACATAGAGAATGCAACAATCGGAAAGCATATGTGAATTTTAACCTTGAATGCATTCAACGTAGTCTTGCGAGATGGAGGCATCCACCAAACCTTTTAAGTGCTAGGGTCGTTGACCATACAGGGCTCCCGTGTCGGTATCTAACAAGGCAAATGCCTATGGGGGACCATGCGTTGACCCTTACGTATCAGTACCTTTCGTGGCAAACAGCCTACGTGTCTAATTCATATTAACTGTAGTTCCCCAGTAGTGCTGCACATGCCTTTAACAAGCCTTTAATGCTACTCATTTTGAAAGTCTCCAATAGTGTGCGTTTTGGAGCTGTATCGTCTGCCGAGACGGTATCTGAAAGCCGTTTGACTAGACCCAAGCTATACCATGTGGCTGCCTGAGACTGTTCTGTCTTAAGCATTATTACCCTGTACACTTGTTTGTTACTGTGATCATTCTAGTGTGGCACTTAGCAACACATCGTATTTTGTTGCCAACAACCTTCCAGGCAAATCCACTAAACTATTGCCAGTGGTAAAACAAACCGGGAGTACAAGTGCGCGATTTCGCGAAACCGTCCCGATCTTTTATTGCATCTATTACAGACACACAGAAGCGAAGCGTAGAAGGACATGTCTGTAGTTTATCCTATTGCAGATATGCCAATACGGAAACCAAGTTCTAGGGTAGACAATGGTCGCTACATGCTGATTCTGATGCGTATGCCGCTGAGCTCATGAATCCAAAGGAATACTTGGCCTTATTTAAATATTTTGGATTTGGTAGGAACTTGGGCCCAGGAACACTACCGACATACCCATGCTCCTAATCTTGAAGTGAAAGCAATGCCGCTACGCCCGCTTTTACTGGCACATCAGGTGAGCCCACACATGGAAGCTCAATGCTAGTGATATAGTTTGTTGAGTGACCTGTTGTCGAGAGTGTTCCTTTACGACTAGGCACCTTATATAAAGGGCACATGTAGACTGAAGCAGACTCCGGCACGCGGTCCTTTTGAGGAAGAAACCATAGCACTGGAAGTTCCTCGAAGAGCACTTTCGGGCGGGAAGGAGCCTGCAGAGAGGAATGCAACAGCAAAAGACGACTATTTAGTGTTCCTACACTAGGTATGTGCCAACATGCGGTGATATCCTTTTTCTTTATATTGCCAGGTGCCGCCGGATCTTGAGCTAATTTATATTTGAGCGTGGATCATTACAACTAATCCAGCTACAAGAAATACATGGCGTACTAGCGTCCCCAGTTCTGCATCCCATCGGCATCCTTCCAGGAATATGCCGTGGACGAGGCATCCATCACGTGCTTCCAACGACAATTCGTCTGTGTTTTTGAGCACGATGAATGCAAACGACAGCCTATCGACGGCAACACGATACTTTCGTGCATAGTTTTGGAGCACTCCAGTGAGGAAAGCCTGAGACCAGGAAACTTGCACATCGACTTTGACAGACGCTAAAACTTCCTGTGACTCCGCTATCAGGAATCTGCGATTGGATTTGGTGCATTAGATTAACTGAGGTCAATATCCCACCTGGGGAAAAAAGAATCCGGACATCCAATAAGACCTGGGTGGGCCTTGATTGATCCAGGTATGGATAAAAGTGAGCCTTGCGGTTAGGTCTTTCAGCCAGGAGGCAAGCGGCTTCATGGATACAAATCCTTTGTCTGACCACGCTTTAGGGACCTGAACCGTACATCAATCCAGTTTCACCATTTCCGCATTCCCCTTGCTGCGCTTATGCTGGCATTTTTCTCGGTACACCTACAACGTTGCAGATACTATCTCACCTGATTATTAAAAAGAGCCTCCGAGACCATTTCAAGTTCTTCCGTCATTACAATGCGCCCTTTAAGTGCCAGGCGAAGATCGTTCATCGTCTTATTTATGACTGCTAGCAATCCATTGTATCTGGACACCAAGCAAAATAGGGGAGCTTCAAGCATTATTCATGCTCTATTTAGTCCTTTTCCTGTTACTCGTTTCTTAGAAGCTGGCTGCCCTTCTCTGACGCTCTGTTGATAAAAGCTGTCGTATTCCGATACAAAACGTGTCAAACCGTGCTAACCTGATAGATTCTTGCACAACCAGTGTGTTCATTGACTCCTCGTAACGAGTAGGGTATCGTTCTTCGACACTTTCCACATCAAATGGCTCAGGCAGCAAAGACTGCACGTATGCGGCAAGATCGGAAACAGTGGACTCGGGGCAAGAAGAACCGGCCGAACGGCTTTGTGGGACCATCGAGAGAATCCCGTCAAGTAGCTCCTGTGCACATGCGCATCAAAACAAGCCCAAGATGTGCTTATCAGCTGTGTTGAAAGCGCCTTGAAATCCAATGAGCAAGAGCTTCCTGGCTGACCTATACCCCGACGGCGAGGATACACTAGCATCACCGTGAGATGTCTAGCATACCTTTCCCTCCATTTTAGCGCAGTTAATGTTCGCATTTTCATGTAAGCCGAACACTTCCGGTTGAGCGTTCGGCGGCAGTGATTGAATATACTTGTTGAAACCTTCTATGTCCTCTTCATCGGGGCAATAGTAAATTCCGGAACGTGAAAATTTGAATGCTTCACCCTAAGAGGTCGAAAAACTAGCAGCGCGGGCAGTATTGCATCGGTCTCTTTGTGTGACAGCCCTTGGTATGGCAGTTCAAAAACTAATTATTAATAGAGCTAACAAACCTCGGAAATAAGCCTCTCGTTGACATAGGTGCTAAGGATGGCATCGATGAGCCGTTTGTCATTTGCGTCAGTAACACGCCCGCCGTAGTTTATATGAGCCCCCAAAAATCTCAGTACCTGTTGACGCACAGACCCTGGATGGCTGCGTATTTCAGCCCGTAGAATTTCAGACAGCTGTTCGGTCTGTGCTCAACCGCTTGTTCTTTAATTGCTCAGGGTTTTCGCGACTTTCGGTATTTTACCTTGTATGGAATCTTTTCATTTACATCCAGGAATATCTTTAGCTGTCTTTGACAGACAACCAGGTCATCCTGGGTGAACTCGTAGGGAATGTTCCATCCTATGGGACCAAAACGTCGGCGCTCCTAGGGGGAAGAAAAAACATATAAAACAGGCTCTCAGTGTTGCACAACGTGACAAGGGAAAATATTCAAGAAGAAAGTTGCCTGGATGGATGTATAAACGCTGTTATGCAAGAATAGGAGAGGATCATCAAACGAGGGAGCAGAGGCCTGTTGCTAACAAGCCCTGACCTGAACTATTGCATGGAAGAAGCAAAATGCGAAAAGCAGCTTTCTGAACTGTGAAGGCTTCTGTGTTGCTTTGAGCTGGCGGTTGTCTATGCTAGAGTATAGCCTCTGCAAGTTGGCCTTCAGACCCTTTGGAGGCTCGTTAGTCATCTTCACGCCGTTTTGTAGAACAGATACTGGGAACGAAGACGATGGCATAGATGTTAACCAGAGCCTACAACAAAAAACAACTGTCGGTATCGGTTTTTTAGCCTTTGGGTACAAACTTAGCTTTCGTATATTTTGCAAAGGACACAAAAAACAACAGTGAATTAATGCATCAAACCTAAAATCTCGATGTATTTCTTCGGGATTCCACTGCGCGCAAATCCGTTCTAGTTCATTCATCCACGAAGCAGCAAGATGACAATTCTGCAGGAGAACCCATCCTCCTCTACTACAGCCATCCTCTATAAGTTTTGCTGCTTTCGGTCCCTGGCCCTGACCTGCAGATAATAGAGCACGTCTACCGAAGTATGCGCAAACAAATTTATTAATAGAGAAGGGCATCGATCATAACAGAGACGAATTCTAGATAGTGTTCAAAAAGCTCACACCAGAATTAGCGCGAACTATTGTGCTGGGTGGGGTTCTTACCGAGGGATATGGACTCAAAGCGCCTGCTCATTTTCATTTCCTTTGCAAAGCTAAGGAGCTCAGATACTGGGTCAGAACCTTGCGACAAAATGAATATCAACGGAGTCTGTGGAGTGGAGTCCTTATAGCATTGCGATAAATTAAATGGAGGTGGCTCCAGAAAGCGAGCACCCAGCTCCATGGCCACATAGCTGCTTGCAGCAGCTGTCAGGGAGTCCATGCGAAGTATCCGCAGGATACACATTTTCTGAAAATAAGGTAGTAAACAGCCAGGGAATAGGAACATTTAAATGCCACATGTTTCAAAATTGATGCTCATGCAAATTTGCGTATACGGTTTTGTAATGACTGCGCGAAGGGTCAGGTTTTAGAAACATACCTGAATGGGGTTAAGAGATTGCCAACGACCGGGTAATGGCTCTTGATCTGCTTGAGGTGAGTCGAAAACCCTCTGGAATCCTTCTTCGTTAGCATGAAAAGAAGCCGCGAGTCCATTGAAAGCAGGCAGATGCGAGAGCTCGCAAATGGCCTGCCACTGCTTATCCGTTAGCCACGAAATAGGGTTTTCCTCTGAGCCTGCTCCAGTTATTGTTCCCGTCAGTAAGAATCGTAGCTCTGCGGGATCCACTGGAGTTTTTGCTTGAACCTGTCAAGGGAAAGACTGCCTACGGGCTATAGTATCTATACATGGGTTCCTTTGGATATTTTCTGAGCAGCCGAGATTGGATTCCTGCTTACCAAATATAGTGACTGGGTGCTTCACTTGCACATTCACACCAGTATATTTAACATTAAAGGGAAAGAGAAAGATATAAGTAACATACTCGCAGGCTGAGGGCGAATGCGAACAAGAGTTTGTGCCGCACAAAGAGAGACCTAGATACGTTTTGGTACACTAAGTATGAGATATGCTCCACCAGCGACAGGGTACGCTGCTCTACATTCGAAGTTGGGGAAGCCTGGACACAGCGCGACAAAAAACAACCATAGAGCTATCTGCCTGACAGGTTGCGGTGCCAACTGGAGAATATAATACAGGGCTATGCAGCACGCAAAGAGCTTTTGAACCAGTTGGACACTGCCGAGTACTATATCCCCAAACCCCTCCTGACCTCGCTTAGGCCTACAGAAACCAAATTTTGGAACCACTGCTGAGAGTATTGATACATAGGCTCGATGCACGCCAGCTCGACGAGACTGAAGAAGAGTTGACTGCATCGCGATGCCACTTTCCTGTAGCATTGCCTGACGAAAGAAATTAGCCATTCACAACATTGCATATGCTGGAAGGCGGAAGGTACCAAGAAGCACGAGTTGTACCAAGTTTTGTAAATCATACCGTGCTTCGTCAATCTCGTGCTCAGTTAACTCGGCTTCCCGAACCTTTTCTTGAATCTCTTCCGAAGTCTGCTTCGATGCGGCTAGAGTTGTCAATAATACTTCATCATCTAAAATGTTCCCTTGCGACTGTGATATGACTTGAAGGATTTTGTCCTGGATTCCCTTGAGCTCACGACGCATATCTGCGCTACTTTGTGCTAGCGCAGCCTTTCGCTCTTCTAGCTGTGGGGCTTCTTTGGTCACAACGAGGCCCAGCATTTGGTCTTCTAAGCCTGAAGTAGCGAAGGATGCCGAAGGAACACTTGTTGGAGAAATTCCTACCCCGAGGATTCGATGGCCAAAGCTTGCGAAATACCCTTAGCAGCCTGTTATGCAATTTTCGGAAACGTGTGCCACAGTGTAATGCCACCTTCCTGGGTAATTGCAAAGTTAACAACCGTGGTCTTGACAAACGTGTCCACGGGAAACTTGGGGTTGGGAAGCTTCGTGGTTAGAAAAAGTTTAAAAGTAGGGCCCCATGGAATAGGCTTGTCTCCTAGCATAATAGTGTAGCCTATAGCAAATAATGCGCCATAACTGAAACTCGATATCACCATTTATTGAGGGCCAATTGTGCTGGCTCGAAGACTGCTCACATAAGTGCCTCCTGCCATTCCCACCTGATCCACTTTTGGCCCTTTGCTGCAGAAGAATGGGGTCAAGAGAAGGGTCAAGCGTCTCTGATACGTGCTCAATTAAAACCCATTTTCCCAACTGAACAGAAAGCTCGAGTTCCCGCATGAAAGTTGCATCCGATAACTTCAGAACTTCAAATCCAACATCTGTGTTTTTTCCAGTTTTCTTAATGAAGCGGTTCGCTTGTCCCTGGGAATAACGCGCCCGTTCGAAACGTTGTGTGTAAGCGCGATGCAAGACGAAATTGGGTGCAGCAGCATTCACTAGTGATTTAAACATGCGCCGCTCAGCCATCCTGACACTCCTTGCAGCTTTCTGGCGCACCTGGGGATCTATCATTAGTGGCCATCGCCTTGATTTATCTATAATGATTCCGTTTTGGATAGAAAATTCGTCATTTGGTAGCCCCCAGACTGTCCACTGCCTAATAACTACAGGGTCGCCTGTACCCGCAAAGTGAAGCCTGTACACAAATTAATTCTATGACTGCCGCCATTACAGCGCATACTACACCAGCGTAGTAAATGCTGTCTACTGTTTACCTAAGAACTGCTGTAGCCCGCATGTAGGTTTGAATGGCAGATGGTTCAAAAGCAGCCGCTGAGACCACTGAGTATTAAGCTCTCCCCTATATGCCGCTGTAAAGGGCCCAGCATATGTGAGCATTCCAGCACTGATAAGAGAGTGTCCTGAGCACAAAAAATGAAAATAAGACAGATATAAGTAGAATACTCTTCCTCTCATGTCATCGCTTTGTGAAACGCTCCAAAAAATGACAATTAACCGACCTGAGATGTAGCGAAAATTATCCTTTGATAGGCGTGCCTGTTCCCCCCAACGGTGCTTTTCATCTGCCAGTCCCACCAGAAGTGGTTCGGCCCTTTCCAGTTTTTTCTTGCAGCTTTGAATATCTATGGTAAGTTGTTCCTGTGTCCCCACATAATCTGTATTGGCTTGTTTATCTGTAGGGTCTCGTTCGCATGTTCATGCACGGGAGGCGCTCAAGCCGACGTGTTGCGCGTTCACTATCCTATCAGTAAGGCCATTTAAAAGGCGTCACTACAGTGTATCACTATAGTATATTTGTTGGAAGCGGGTATTCTCAGTGGCTTCAGTTAATGCCTGCATTAGCTTTATAATTGTTTTTCCTACACGGGCCTCGCATTATTTAAACAGGCAGCCGTCGGTGGCTAGCTAGATTATCACAGAAGGCTCGGTGTGCAGAGTATAGCTGTATCAATTAGTGATGCTTGTGTGATCACCTTTCTATCAACGGCTAGGGCAAAATCCGCTGCGAGCCGCTCAATTTTATCCTCTACCTCCTTGAGTCTGGCCTTTGTTTTCTCGAGATTCTCGATTGTTGCGCGCAGCTCTTCTTCAGCTTGCCGTAATTTGACTCGCTTTGGTGCTACGGTTTTTGCGACGTTGTAGTACTTGAACATCGCCCGCACCCACATGCAGATCGCCTCGCAAGCTACCGATGCCTTCCGAATAGCTGCTGGATCGAAATCACTTCTATCAATATAAGGACTGATTGTTGCAATGATTGAATCTGGAATATTGTCCTGTTGAAACCACAGTGAGGGCTTTGGGGAAGCTATAGACTTGCTGTTACTCTGACACGAATTGCAGAGGCGGGTGCCAAAAGCCAAAAAATTGTCGTTCACCTAAGCTAAACTTGACACTTGACCAGTCTGACTGGTTCTTCCATCCTAGTGATACTGACCTTATCGTACTTCAAAAGATCTTCCAAAAGCTTCTTGGGATCTTTTAAAAGCCTGTGTTGAGCTGATTCCCAGTAGTCCTCAATCTTTACACCAGGTTTGAAAGGGTCTGGCTTCTTTACTGGAAGAACCTAGAATGGTGAAAACGCTCGAGACCACGAAGGCTTGTGTAGTCCAATGTTGAGCCCTTTGGCGCACATATCGTTTTGAAATCAGTAGGCTCGCGACTTACCCCAAACATGATACAGACTGCTTCCATCGTAAGAATGACGCCCGAGGGTGGCTTTGTTAGGGCTTTAACCTCTCGTATATGATCAGACTTCAGCTTTTTAACGCATTCAACAGCTTCTTCAAGTGCCGGAAGTGCTTCGTCTAGATCACGCTGCGCATCATCCTTGAGAGCCTGTGTCTCTTTTGCTTTTTTCAAAGCGACCGCTTCATCATGCGCTACTACTTGCTTGGTCTCGTCTGCAAGAGCGTGGTCTTTCTGAATCTGTATCATAGTCTTCTCAACCTGCAAAAGCGCAACACCTTGTTTTTGAGAAACAGCTGTTGCGCCGTAGCAATATCGCCGTCCACCTAAGTTTTGGGACAGCACTTCAACTATCGTTTGGAGAGCCACTTATTTGCATCTGTAGGGCATAGGTACAGTACATCCATCTAATTGGGGAAGACTTTTACTCCCGATAGAAAAATTCGTGTGTCCAGGTACTTGGTTTCTTCCTGTGCTGCTCAAGAAATTTACCTCCTCAGACGTAGCGTGTAGAACAGGCTGTAATTGTTGAAGCTGGGCCCGCATTTCAGCTACTTGATCCGCTGTTTCTTCCAGCTTTCCTATTCCCTTTTCAAAGCGTTCGTGTACAGTAACTAGCTCCACTTGTTTGGAACGAACGAGGTGAATAAAGGCTTTCAGCATTTCTAAAAACGTTGTTGGAGTCGCATACATGGCCCGATTAAGCTGTTCCCTATAGCTTGCAGCAGTTTCTTGAACGCCGCGATGCATGGCCTGGAGGACATCTACAACCTGCTCTTGAGAATCAACTGACACTTCGCATTTTTCCATTTCTATCTGAGCAACAGAGACTAGCGCCTCTGATGGCCACTGAAAGACAGCAGCAGCAACAAAAAGATAGTGACGCAAATTTTCTTCTTTGGTTGTGTGAAGTTTCACTCAGATAACAGTCTTTTTGAGCATATCTCTGTCCGGAGCGTCCAATAAAAAGATCTTTGTTTAATAAACTCCCTCAAATTATCGTAAGCCAACATAATTACCTCGGAAAACCAATTAATCGTGCAGCAGTTTGTTAATGAAGGGAACATTCTGAGCCAAGTACGGAAATATTCCCCCAACGGGCTCATTGCCATAATGATGTGAAGATTGGCCTTCACTTTTTTCACGTAAGCGTTAAAGATGTTTCCTCTTGATGGGTTTATACCCTGCTGCTTGCAGTACAACCTGAAGGCGCATAAGCGAACTAGGAATAGCGCACTACGGGCCAAGAAAACACTGCACGAAACTGTTTTACACTGATCTTCAGCTAAGTAGACACTAAGAATAAAGCCCACCTAAAAACTTTCATAATCTCTTCCATGTCCTCCTTTTTATACAAATTGGGGACGTCTCCATAGCTAAGGGCGCTGTTAATGTCCTCGAGCATAGGTTCCCCAAGTACTTCGGAATCGCACAAAACGAGTGTTTGCACCTTTCCTTCCAAACCCGAATTCATAAAGCACTTCTTTAGTTCCTCGCGCCATTCAGCCATTCCATAACCTGCAAATACCGAATCGATTCATTTGAGAAGAATGAAAGTGGATATTGGCATAAGGAGACACGCCAGTGCACGCACTGCACGGAGCACAAAACCAGGATCCCGAAGCGTTACTTTAAGAAGTCCGCCGCTGCGCTTGAATTACCTTTGCCAGATTCAACTTTGAAGTATTCTGTGTCCATAATGAACGCTGCAAGGCGACTGAGAGACTGTCTCCCTGATCCTCTCACTCCAAGAAGCAGTGCATGACCAGAGGGATGCCGAAGTATGCGGCATATCCTCGTGATATGAGCACATGCATCGGCGAACATCACGAGCTGCATTGGAACTGATGAGGCATTATTATACTCCTGCATATAATCTTCGATTACTCGTTTTAATTCTGCAGGCGAGGTGACTTCCTAACTCACAGGAAAAAGGACGATGGATACAGAACATCTCATTGTTAGCAATTAGTAGATTGACCAAGAGGAACACCCCAAGAAGCGCTGGTCCTAGTAACACAATATTTGGCCTCTCGTCTATGTTGCATACTTGAAGTGATGGGTGCAGCTAGACATACCAAGTAATGCCGCTCGGACGTCTGTTCTGTGAAGTCAGCAAAAATCAGAGATGAAATTTCCTTAGCACTGGCAAACTCAATGCCAAAAGCTTGTTTAATGTGTCGGTGCAGGGCTTCGTGGAACCATTCGCGGTCTATGTCGTCAACTAAACGATCGCAGAATACGCGGCAGGTCTCATGGACCCAGCATCGGATAACCTGCATTACCCAGGCATTGCGGATGCAAGCATCGGTTGACATACCTTCCTCCATTGCATTCACCTTAGTAGGATTGTTCAAGCGGATGTAATGTAATTAAATGTGAAGTTAAGTACTCCCTTCAGGTTTGGTCATGCCGCCAGCTCTGCGCTGAGGTTTATCTTACAGGACGTGCCTCCGCTGTGGAGAAATGGGCACTGTTCAGGAAGCTGCTATTTTCCGTGAACTTAGAGTAAAGAAGTTGAGGTTTTGAGGAATTGAGGAAGACTATATGCTATATTTCATATTGCGGCATCGCATATACTACATTTGTTTGGTCACTATTTGAGTTTTTTCGGAAGTAGTTCTATTGTATTCCACTTTCCTTCATGTAGTTTGTAAAAGTCCTCGATAATTCGGGAGTGTTCACTCATTTAAACAACAACAAGCATCTAGCTTATTCAGTACACGTCGTTTTAGTAAGATTCGATAAATGATTATGAGTGACCGAGCTCCAATAGACCTCTAGAATTCGCTCACCGCTTTCGGTTCCTTTACTGCCTTTGGGGACAAAGGCGCAAGACCCTGGAACACCTTCCAAACTTCTCGCAGGTTAAATGTATAATGAGATTTCGTTGGTGTGGGAAGCAAGGTCATAGTGACTTCTGAGTAGAGGTCAGTTGTCGCGCACACCAAAGAGTCTGTGAGGGCCTGAGTTCCAACCCAAATAACCAAATAGGAGAATCGATAGCACCTGTTCTAGGTATTAAGTGCTCAGACGTGGTCTTAGCGATGGCTGTCCATGAATTATGCAAAATGCCGTGATCCCATGCGTTATGGTTTCACGCTCCTGCTTCAAAGATTCGGATCGACGAATTCTGCAAATGTCAGTGATCTTTTAGCTAGTGAACTGTCTCGTCTAACCTGAATGTCCTGCGAAAAGTGCTGAAAGCAGTGCCTATTCAATGTCTGAAAAATTGTCGTTATTGAAGCTCGCTGAAGCTCATCAAATGCCAAGATGCAGTAATGCCTCATTAATCGAGCAGATATTTCGTTACGTCCGCCCCCAGGGGGGCCCATGGCAGCGACGAGGCCCACTTCCACTACTTGTTGAAAGGCTAGCATTTTGCGATCATACCATCCTTTGTGATCAAACCTAGGCAATAATTTTTGAAATGTCGCAAGGCCACGTCAAGTTGTTAGCAGCTAGAGTGTATCCAGTAGGGGCGGGAGCGTAAAGGAAATCCCCAGTTCACATGCTAGGTTGTACACAAGACTCCACTTACCATTGCCGCAAGAGTTCCAGCGGTGGCTGGGCTCCAAATTCTTCTTTTCGTGGCATGTTGAGATCGTCGATGAAGAAAATACAAGTTTTACCTGCAGGTGGACCATAGATTCCTCTGCGTCTCTTCTCGAGTTTTGCTTCTAGCAAGTCCTATCAGTACATGATTCCCGAAAAGGCAGAACATCCGCTCGTATTGGGTAGTCAGATAAGAAATGAAGGTGGATTAGGAGACCGCAAACGGCTTATGGTTCAAAGCTTGTTCGCCAATTCTTCACTTTGATAAAAGGAATTGAGAGTGCACTAGAGCTTACTTGAACCTGATTTACGCGAGTGTGTGCAGAAAACGTCATTATATGTGTTTCGTAGTTCTCCGGTAACGTCAATAACAGCAGATCCGTCAAAATAACTGACTTTCCAGTACCACTCGGGCCAGCGCATAAAACAGGGTGACCATTGAGGAGCAACAAAGAAAATGTATGGGCTAAACGGATGGAGTCCAAGGTAGGAACGACAATATTCTCATATGCCGCGCCTTTTGGAACAACAAACGACGGTACGGTATCCACCCAAGGAGTCCATCGATGGTTGTTGATTTCGTAGCAGACATCGTAAAGGCTAACATCAGGTAGTATGGTCCCAATATCTAGCCCATGTTCCTTCACACGGCTTCGTAACCATTGATCGATGACTTGCCTACCACTCCCTTGCAGCGCAACAGCGCGCAAACACTCATCTTAGCTCCGGCTAAATCTCCTACGCACTGCTTACCCTGAGGAGCCCCAGTGGTGTACTTTTATGAAAACGGGTGTCTACTTACCATTTGCTGTGATGCCAAAAGACCAAATGAAACTAAAAATGAAAGCTGCCGGTATTCTGGCAAAGAGGGTGTCGACCGTTTCCTCGTTGACTGTGCTGTTTACTTGACGGTAGCGCGAGCATACAGAGCCCAACATTCGGAGAAAAGTCATACAGAGATTGGAATTTACTGTCGCAATGATTTCCTTGCATTGCTTTCTAAGAAGGCAAAGCCCATTGTGGAGAAAGGTGCAGCAGAGGTCATCAATAAGTGTCTTGTGCTCATCCTTGAACACTGGAGGGAGGCCCTTCAACCATGAATTAATGAGTGGAGGGAAACCAAGGACGTCAGGTTCCATATACACCATGCCACATCGGCTTACAGTAGCCGGCGAGGCTACAGATAGGTCCTCCACCTGAGAGCGTACCATCGTACGGGTGCGTTGGAAGTTGCACAGATTTCACCAGGCATACTACTAGTGAGCTGTAAAATAGGCATGTTGTATGTGCGTATTCTGCTTGCCTCGAACATCACCACCAGTCTATTAGTGAGGGCAATAATTTCTCCTGAGTTGAGGCAGAGCTTTTTGTTATCGTCCAGAACAGAGTTCATGCTTTCAATCCACAGAGCGTCTACGGGACCGTCAAACATAATCCAGTGCTGATCCTGCGTTGTATCACGGATTGCTTGACGAATGAGGGCGGCGGCCAAACCATCAGTCCACTCATGCGTTGTTTCATTGAAGCATCCATAGAGCTGGCCTATGGTCACGGATTTAGGGTTCAGCACATCTAAGTGCACCTTCGCGCAACAATAAGGGCAAGGAAAACTGCGGCTACCTACACAGAATCGAAAAGTAAACCTATAGAGAGAGAAGTCTGGATTACTGAAACATCGATAGCTGAGAAGGGAATCAACCGCACCTGTGCGAATCCCGGGATTTTATGAAGTTCAGTCATGGCAGCCGCTAACAAGCGATAACTGCTTGTCTTTCCTCCACCCGTAGGCCCTACAAGCATAATGCCGTGGCGGACCTGAACAGTATCATAGAGCTGCATCACCTTTGCCATAAAAGGCTCAATTGGCTGCAGCCGAAGCGCCTCAGATTGGAGTCTAAGGGCTTCTTGAAGGAGCTGGTTGTCGGATCGCGGCACCTCAACTCCAGGGAACAAATCTGCAACAATGTTTTCAAACAACGGCAGGTCATGAGACAAGAATTTTGGAACGTTGACATCGCGGAGGGCTTGCAGCAGGAGTTGCTGCTCATCCATGCTCTTGCACTTGCGCTTTAAAACTCCTGCAGCGTTGATAACCGATCGCACAGCTCTCATCCCGTAATCATAATGGTCTTGAGAGGATAATTGTTCTGAAGACAATTTGAAGGTTGCAACCATCTTTGTTGCGAGCTCCCGTGCTTGGTCAAATCCAAAGCTGTATAGCATGATCTCCGCGATCATAGAGTAATCTGGCACCTGCGTATGGACGTGCTCGTGGAGGAGTGGAACAATTATAGATGAAGCCAGCGCTAGAGTCACACGTCAGGCAGCTGTGCGCCTATACAAGTAAGGAGTATTTGAATGCGATGCGGAGACAGTGAAAAGCAAATGCCTCACCATCATAGCCATCGGTCTAAATAGGCACTTCAAGTTATCAGGGAGTTCTGTTCTGCCTGCGTATCCAGGATTCATAGTAATAAATACATTAAATGTTGGCTGCACCAAAATTTGTGAGTCTTCAAAATCAACCTCCAACGTTGATTGGTAGCTCAAGAGCTGAGCTTTCGCACCAAAGAGGACTATAAGCTGCTGAGCTATAACAGATAAAACCTGAAAAAAGCATCGTAGAAGGCTACCTGATTGTCAGGAGCAGTCAAAACAGTTTCGTAAAGGCGAAAGTGCTGGCGCTTTGCCACGGACCAGTATTTAACCAGGCCCAGAAAAAATTTGCTGGGATAATATTGGGGTGAACTTCACAAACCTCGATGTTGATACGATTGAATTCATCAAAGCAGCACCAAGCCCCTGATGATGCCAAGCCCTTGAAAAATTTTGCGATCATAATAAAGTCCATCATCTCCGAGCAGTTGAATACAACACACTGAGTTGCCAAAGCCTTTGCCAAGTCCTTTGTGGTCTCGGTTTTGCCTGTTCCTGCAGGGCCTGCGAGGGATCCTCCTACGAGATCATTCTCACATAGGCCGGAGGTGCTGGCAGAGTTATACTTGTAGCTCGAAGGCCAGGTTAGGACGGTAGCGAATGGGATTTTGGGGAAGGAAGAAGTGCTTCACACTCCTGCTCACCAAGATTTAACTGTTGGGCCCCCATCAACGTCATGTATGCCATGTCCGTTAGTGGAGTAATAACGAGCCGGAACGTATTTCCTAGATATTCATATCCATAGGGAAAGTCTGTCTGCACGCATTGAGTCCAGCAATTATCATCTCTCCAATAGTACCGCAGTTGCGCAATCCATTCAAACGCCTCCACGCTGGAGACCTCTTCCTTCCAAAGGCGTTGTACAATATCTTTGGCGTGGACGTCAATGACAATCAATGCTCCAATGGTAATGCTCTGCATGGTGCTAAGGCCCTTTCTCAGCAGCGAAACCTGGGAAACGGAAATGGCAAGTAGACATTCTCGGGCCCGTATATACTTTGCCTAACCATGATAATGCTGTTTGTGTGCAGTATACTAGGTTTCCTAGGGCCGTGATATATTCTTACCAAGTCCAGAAGCTGGCTTGTCTGCGCTTTTAGAAGATTTTTCAGCTGCCCATTTTGAATGGCATCTTCTACCATTGCAGTCCAGTGAACCTGGCTACCGTTTAACACGCACTGCCCAGCATGCTGTGTCACCCATGAAGTCCGCTCCGTCGTCGGATACTCACGTATAGAAGCATGGAGCGACTCTCTGACGGAAAGCTTCATTGTTTGCTCGAGACCCTTCATCCAAATTTCGACGCTTTTCCCACAGGTTACAAGACCCTTTACAAATGCCATCCTCTCGCCTGCATGCGCAATGTAATAGCGTCTTTTGGGTCATGCTGGCCTTCGCGCCACGGATGTGGGCACACAACATTACAAAGTTAAATTAGCGCACCTTCAGCAGAAAGCATTGCAGTAGCCACAAGATCCTCAGAGAACTCGAGATTATTCATGTTCTCAAAGACTTTGCACAGGAAGGGCTGGACCTTAAGGGGGTCAGTAGTTTCCGATAAAATCTCAAGTAGTTCATCGTTTGATAAGAAGTAGAAACGAGCAAATTGGCTACGCTTGAGCTCAAGGTATGACTCCAGTTCTTTCTGTACGCGTTCCATGAGGCGGTTGTTTTCACGAAGCTTTTCCACCAAGCCAGGTGTTGAGCAAGCAGGTAGCACTTGAGGTTCTTCGTATGTATGACGCATTAGCACTCTCCAAGCAGTGTCAACAGTGAAAAACCTGAACGCGTTTCGAGCTGCCGCATTGCAGTGCATCAGCTAATATTTTGCGCCCTACGAGGTGCAAGGTGTTTGATATCACGAGTATGGAATGGTCCTGGATACCTCGACTAACCTCTTTGTCTCCGCTGGCAGCTGTTTTGCTATATCAGGCGAATTGAAAATTGGTTGCAGATACAGCCAACCTCTCTGACACTTGAGCCATTCGTCTAGAGTTTCGGAAGCCTGAGAACATGAGTGTGCCTGCACAAGTGTAGTCCTGTGGCTCAATTTGTACTAAAGTGGTAGTGCGGGAATGCCTCTTAATTAAGGATGTGCTCACATTCATTATCAAATTAGCCCATTCATCGATTTCTCTCTCCAGGGGCTTTTTATATATCGAAAACTGTAGGCCTTGCGTGGTCAAGATGTGCTCGTCAAGCAGAGCAACAATTTCATCCGTCCCTTTCAGAATATACGTATCTGTGTCTTTATATTTCTCTTTAAACTCGAAAACGACTTGTCCCCATTCAGCTTTCATTGCTTGTAGGGCCTGATTGGAGCACACACATTACTCCATAGTTACTTGGGCTTTTTATTGTGAGCGTACTGCCAAAGCCGCTCTGCGGCAGTTCCTCTGACTAACCATTAACACTGGCCATAATAAGTGTGAGCAGTCTTCTCGGCCTCTCGTTGATTACCTTCTCTAGGTAGCTTTCCTTTTCAGCGAGTTCTCCAAGCTCTACAACAAATTCTGTGCAGTCGGCCACGCCTTTAGCCAGCAGAGAATTTAATGTTAAGGTGGACCCGTCGTGAAGCTGCGGCTTGCCAATGCGCTCGAAAAGCTGCAGGGCAGGGATACAGAGGCAAAAAACGTTCAGCAAAATTTGTACCTCAGGAAACGGCATTTGCGCTTTGTTTAGGTATTATCCTATGTCTTTCGTTGGAAGCAGTCAATAGAGAAAACGTAGCTTACTCTGTTCCAGTGTCGCTCGCGCATTCCATCGTTTCGCAATGACACAATGATGGGAACAAGGGGCTTGAAGCCGTTCAGTTCGGTTGTAATTTCTGAAGCCTTCTCAAATACAGCAGGTAGGCTGCGCTCCTGGAAAATTTTTTCCACCCGACGGAGCGCCTTGATACCTCCACACACCTGCAGGAATGTCGGCATTCAGAAACAGACATTGCACGAATGCTTCTTAAAGCACTTTTCTCCGTTGAAGCAGCAGCAAACAAAGAATAAAATGTGTGGAATATAGGGAAAATACGTCTGCCACTGGCTAGGAAGCTAGGGATGCACTTAGCTTCAAAAGTGGAGGATTACACACCTGCCTCTCAATGTCAAAAGCATCCAAATCAGCGAGTGTAGCAGTATAGATAGAATCTCGTGTAATGCTCCATTGATACGCAGTACGCCAGAGGATGGAGTAGGGCTCAAATTCCTGAGTATTATTCGCACTCCTCCGTTAAACCACAATACATAGTTATCTTTGCAGGTAGCTCTGTGATGTGTACTGTCGCAACGTACTGCTGACCTTCTGCAGCTTCGCGAGAGAAGAGTAGTCTGTAACTTCTCGTCCAAAAAGCCGCTCTCTGTGATTGAACAATTTGGCTTGCTGAATACTTGTTTCAAGTCGCTCGCTGACAGCCAGGACGCTGTCGTTGGCTTCCGCTAGCTTTGATGTGTCAGTAAAGGTGGCAAAACTCGCTACCACGTCAGCGACGTCGGTGATGGTAGCTGAAAACTCGCACTGGAAACCAGACAAGAACCAAAAGCCAGATAACACTAGGTATACTTGTCCTTGTGCAGCTGAGGGTGAACGCTGTGCTGTAATCTATATGTTGAGCTGATGGCGTCATAAACAGGGGCATCAACAAGTAGGGAACAAGTGAGGATTGCGTTAAGGGTGCGATCTAAACTACCTGCTGCACAAGCATCTCATCAAGGAACCTTGCTCTGTCTTTGATAAATGCAGCAGATGCTTCATTCATCAATTCAAGAATATGAGCAGGGGACCCGTAGAGGCGCCAGCGCAGATTGTAGTCCTCGACAAGTAACTGTACTAGTAACAAAATACATAGGCAGGCGCTTAGCTATAAGCAACTTTAGCAGGTAAACTGATTATTGCTGCACCAGCCTTCCCACACACGCCACACATAAATTATGAGTTACAGCGCTCTAAGCAGCCTGCAAAAACTAGAGCTCCGACGACTTGCCACATGCCCCTCCGAAAATACCCGATATTACCCTCACTCTATATTTAAAAGCCTCCAGCACTTCGAATATGTGCAAGGCCGATTTGATCTTGATTGCAAGATCCTCAAGCTTCGTTGGAATATCATCCATATACTCCCGTAATTCGGTGAGTTCCTCGATTCCACCTGGCCGCCTCAACAGCGTAGTGGAGATCCGCATAAACTCCTCAAGGGTCTGATTGCACTGCTCGCGGAAACTGATTCACAAAGCAGGACCCGTTGAACCGAACTTGCATGAGATAGCTGGAACTCCAGCAATCTACACCCAATACACGCCAAAAGCACATGGGAAGAGAAGTACACAGAACTAGGCATACGCCAGAAAATGTCATATAATACCTTACTGTGAAGAATCCCAAACGTCGAATACAGTACGCAGCAATGGTGCTCTCTTAGCATGAAGAGGGAATGGACATGCAACTTACCGTTTTGCGAGTGCATCGAGAAGGAGCTGAGAAGCTCCTCGTAGTATTGACTTTAAGTTGCCCCTGATTTCTTCACAAGAGACCCGAAACACGCCGACGGAGACTGAATTCGGGATTTCGTCGTCTATTTGTCTACTCCTCTGTGATCAATGCAGAGTCAGTGGGCAATGCGATATACATTGGAAGGCAGCTACCATCCTCAGGGCTGAACGCTTTTAGTGGCACTGTTGGTTAACTTCGAAACCTTTTATGGATGCGGATTCTTGGCTCCTGATTACCTCGTGAAAACTATGAATTGCATGCCTGAATGCCTCGGCAACGTCTTCAGTTGTGGCTCGCTGTTCAGTCTCCTCAACGACGTCTGTTAAGGAGAGGCAGAGGACGTCAACAAACGGGTGGAATTGATCGAGAAACAGCTGTAGGTAAGGGGTATGTGATTCAATGAGGCGCAAAATAGTTTTTTTACTATCCTGAACTCACAAAACTCATGAAAGCGCATGGAGATAAGGCCTGTAATACTAGTTTAATAAAGATTCGATGTATGGGATGCTGCTGTAGGCGTGGGCAGTTGTTATCTCCGGAGAGAGAGGGCACTACTCCAGCAATGGCTGAAAGCTCGTGGACCCTTATGGCTACGGCAAGAACGAGTAAGTAAATAGAAACCCGTGCACTCTTAAATGTCATGGAACATTGGCCAGCGTTGATTTGGCTCTACCTGCACAAGGCTTTCGTCCAGAGTTATCGGCATGGCAATATGTTTTTGCTGACTCTTGAAAAGGTGTGGAAGAACAATGGTTTCTGGATGAGGAATATCTCCCATCCGCGTAATCCTGAAAGCGCATCACATGGTAGAATTCTACGCCTAGTGAAATGCAGTACATTATACACGTGAGCCTAATGCTTTCGTGGTGCTCTTAGACTTGCCCTTTCTCTAACAGCTCGTCGGTCGCTTCCGAAAACCCCTCTGGTTGCGGTGTCAACATAAATTGCGAGCCGTCTGGGGAAGGAACAATTTCTAGGAGGAAAAGGCCGTTCCATGAGAGTTCTCGGTCTAATGACTGGACTTTGGTTTCCTCATAGATGTTTTGAACCTTTGAGAGGGACATAATATTCACGGTCTTAGGCGTTGAGGTGCGGAACAGCTCGACAAAATCATTTATTGATCGTGTTGTCATCTCGCTGAGCAATTCGCAGAGAATATAACCGATGCTTCATACGTTAAGATACCTTCATACTGGTAGTGGATAGTACACCTTGAACTGGACAAAAAATAATCGAGAGACAGAACATGTCGTAAAGCTTACCGAAGAGCGTCCCTCATGAGCAGGCGGGTCAGGATGAGCATCCGTTTGACTTTACCGTATTCATATGTCTCTTTGTTGAAGTGGTGTATGTTGAACCAACCCTTTCCAACATGGCGCAGATTTGTTTCAATTATTTCATGCAGTTTGGTGGCCCATGCCTCCTGTAGGAAGTAGGTTACCTGGCTCCAGCACAAACCAAATGCTCTTGAACAGCAATGAGTTACTGCAGTGAGAGTCCTGCAAGCATCAGTTCCTGTGCTCTCAGTTCAGTCTCCATGCAAAAGGAATACGAATGAGTCTTGTTACCGACCTGACTTATCGAGACCCGTTGCGTTTGCCGGTACTCATCAAGCTTCAGCGCCTGAAAAATGTGGCCGCAAGCAGGTCCGTCATTGAACCATCAAAACTTATAAGAGCCACACAGGACAAGCATTGAGCCTTTCAGAGCTAATGATAGACTAATAGTCGTTTTGTACTTTGACAGAATATATTAGGCACTACATCTTACTTTTGAAAACGATGTGTTGAAGATGCGCTTGTTCAGCATGTCGACGCATTCCCCACGAATGCTGACCAAGGCTTGTATAACTTCCTTCTTTACGTAAAGAGAAGACGAACAAAAGGAAGCAAAAGCTCTGCAGAAGTCATATCTAGGAACGTGGACCAAGGCGCACCTGAGTGGAGTCAAAGACGGCATATCGCGCTCCGTGCACACTTGGGTGTTGTATTCAGCTTACAGGTTATTGCTAAAGCAGCTGTCCTAAGGCTCGGCATCTGGTTTTCAATGGTGTTCAAACGCTTCAAGGCGGGGCCTTCTCACCATGCAACTGCGCGAGGCTTGGTTGGTGAAGGTAACTGTAGGTCCATATGCAGTCTCTTGTCCGTATTGCGCCCCATAAACATGTCAAACGCAATCTTGTTCATCGTTCGAGCAAAGCAGGTGTTTACTTCCTTCAGTAGAAAATCTACTGTGGGTTGCTTGTAGAGGCGCATACGGGGGGAGCTCAACGCCTTCTCCATCACGCGTTTGCGTTGCACTTCGTCTGCATTCACTCATCAGTGAAATCCTTTGCAGTTCACAAAATGGCGGCAAAGAGCAATGTAGTGCGAACTCTTACCGTGGTGTTACCAAGCAGGGGATTTTGAACATGAATGGAAACATGTAGCTGCACTTGCCCAGTCCCGGGATGTCACTCGTAGGCATGCTGTCTATGTAGTAGTTATACTGAATAAGGCATTCTGCAGCCGTCCTATAGAACAGAAAGTAGCATCTTTGGAACACAAACAAACCTTGCCCTGCGGCTGTGCGCAGAGCTCCGTTGGCAATTATTCTACATGCAGCAAATCAGTTCAATGATTGTGTCTTGAGGTAGCTCGAGATAAGGGCAGAGCAGATTGCCTATCGCTGATTCCCTACCTTGACAGGTGTGCTGCCTGAAGACGGTCAGCAAATTTTATAGGGTCTTCGCACTGCAGAGCATACAGCAGCGCACCTGACCTTGTCCGTTATGAGGTAACAAGGCCGATATACTGAAGCCTCCCGATCTGAAGATTTTCTTTACATCAAACACGGAGCAATACCTTAAAAAGTAGTTCAGTACGCAGCAGCTTGGATTTTTCGCCATGGTCGCACCACTGGACCTCAAACATATTAGACTTCTCGTCATACGCTAAGACCCGACACGGTTCCCATTTGTAGCCCCCATATGGGGGCTGAAAAAGACCCTGACGACCACAAGCGCCAGCACAGACAGTGTTGCCGTTGCAAAATGACAAAATGAGATGCTGGTGGCGGCCGACCCTTTCATGTCGTGCACCCAAACATCAGACGCCTCTGTTGAGTTTGACCAGTGGTTATCACAGTGGCAGTATTGATCCTCATTTTGAAATAAGAACGGCAAAGCTTTCATTTTTCTCATGCCTGCTTCCAACAGCCAAAGAGTATACCTTTCCAGCCAAAGGCAAAAATGAGCCATCCGGGCCTTTGCTGAGAGCCATCCATTCTTTTGGAGAGCGATCATCGAAAGTAGTGTCATCGAATGGTTCTAAGGGTAGCCTGTGGAAAGAGCTAATGACAGCGGCCATTCAATAGGCATGATTTCAGCAAACTACTGTGTCACGTGGACCCAAGAATGTTCTACCCATAAACTGCCAAAACAATTTTGTAGCAGACTTCTCCCGGTTTACAACTGCCCCGTTATCTTCGTAACTACGGATGAGGCGGCTTTCAGCATTTTTGCTAGACATTGGTTGAAGCTGACCAACTCTTGGCTCCAAAACATGGATCTGCGTAGTTGATCCCCCTTTCGGCGAGCAGTTGTTCTATATCCAGGGCCTCAAAGACCCTACGTTTGCGCTCGACCAATACCTGACGAGGCGCCTTGGCAGGGCGGTGGTCTTTCGACGCAATTACTTTGGGCTCCACTGGGGCGGTGTCAGAATCAAGTGGATTTGAAAGTCCTATAATAGATCACATCGCTTCCCAAATGAAGATTCGAGCTAATGAACTACCAACGAACTACCTACATGCGCAAGTCGTTATCCTACCCATAAGACAATTTAACTGCGAAAATGGAGGTTGGTTGATTAGGTACATTAGATTCTATGAGTGCATTTATGCTGTGCGGTATATGCAGGGGCTCCAAGGGCGGCTTTAATCGAGCTTCGCGTAATTAATTGTATTTAGCACATGCTGTTTGACCCCAGAGTAAAGCTCCTACTGCATTGTACAAACCTTTCAATGCTGTGGCAGCACACTGAAATGAAGTGGCAGGAATGGTGGATATCATAGTGGATTCTTGGTCTCTTGCCTCTTCTGGAGGACCCCTCCATGCCTGCTGCAAAAATAGCACGTACTAGACGCTATGAAACACTCAAAAGAATATAAAATGCCTTCAAGCCGCTAGCTGAGGTGTAATTCCTGGTATAATAGCATGCTTAGATACATGTGCTACACTTACAACTAACCTGAAAAGCAAGCATAACACCAGTCCAATGATTTCAAAAGAAACTTGCAATCAAAAGTCAAATTGGGAAGGCTTTACTGCCATCCCTTGTCAGTGAAGTGCCCCTTCATTCGGCCTACCACTAATCCATCACGAAACAGGCTGCAGAGACTGAGTGTCTCACCCTGGAAGCCTGTGAGTGGTGAATCCTGAGGGCCTCTGAGTAAACACCCCGTTCCATGTAGTCCTGTCCCGCTAGTCCCACGCTAGGCATAGGGCATGTGGGGTCACGGTCTCCTGGACAGTTGGAAGACCCGTGGCAGCAGCTCATTTTCACTCCATGCAGACGTCCTTCCCCAGACAGTTCGGCGCAAAGCAGCTTCAGCCCCTCCCCCGGGGTCTTTCGTATCGGAGACTTAGACCGTCGTATGAGCTTCAGATTCGGCCACAGCACATGACGTACATCTGTTTTTCTCACGGCTTGTGCAAGGCAGCCTACCTCCAGGTGTACTAGTCCTAACGAAAGCCTCGTAGCCTAGTATTATAGTTGGTTGTTGTGGCTGCTGCTCCTAACAGTGGTGCGTGGATGGCATTTAGCCTCTTCAAAAAGGACAGTGGTATCTTTAGCTTCCAAGGGTCAAAGGCATTGGCCGTTGGAGTCTCTGTATTTGAGACTACGCCTTTTGAGATACAGAGTTTGCCCATCCGGCTTAAGTGTCCAAGAAATACGCAGGAAACACTCCTGGTATGCTAAGTAAGTGGGTTTTGGCGCTGCAGCACAAAACGTCGCTATTTAGCTCATGTAAGGACTGCGTTAAAGTATTAAGATGGCTTTTACACGAGTTAATCTCTGACTGTCTCGTGCATGCGTGTTTTCAGCCCGGGAGTACCCGTATGACGTAGACTACGTTATTGCAAGTGACCTAGGACGCCACAAAGACCTGCCTGTTTCGTCCTGCATCGAGACAGGAATGTGAAGTGAGCATGGGTGCTTAGGAACAACAACCAAATGAAGCAACGGTTGAGCCGTATTCCGGTTTTTGCCGGGTCTGCGGACTCAATGCTTTGCGGACTGGTCGAAAAGTGAGCAAAGCAGCAAGGAATTCGTTGTCATCAAACGGGGCTGCCCAGGGTTACTTTGGACAGTAGTCTTATTGGAGCTCAGATTCGAGGCTTTAAGTGTATAATGAGTGAAATCATACATATCTTCTGTTAGTTGAGCGCAGTCTTCCCATAGATCACACTGCAGAACAAGCAGCCGCGCCCTATCTACTGTTTTAGCGCACGTCAGTCAGTGCTCCAGTAATAGAGAGCACACATGATTCACGAAGAGGTAGTTGTACTTTTTAATAACTCTCAGTGTAAGTGTTGCGATTTGTTCTATCAAAAGGTGAAAGCAAGGAGTAAATGCATTCAAAACGCTAGCTATCCTCGACAGGAGTGGGGCCACAGGCACTGCAGGGCACGTGTGGCATTTGACTATAGCCGAAAGTACATCTTTCTCTAACCACGCTTCTCTAGACGATTTTATGTGTTTAAATTGTACACTTGTAGCTGTTGCCAGAAATACATGTTGAATTATGCTACTCTGGGGAGTGGTACAAGCGTACACATCCAGACCAAGTGTTGGCAGGGCAGGGTAATCATTCAGGAGCCTGTAGGAACCAGAACGGCAATAGGCCTGAGCCCGACGTTAAAAAAGAGGGCATATGGGTGCTGTACGTGGCAACTGACAGCTTCTAGCAGTGGTGTAGCAGCAGCTGCCAATGCTTGAATGGGGATATTATTTCGAAATCGCATCCACATTTTCCTTAAACTATAATCTATCTCATACACCTTTGCGATCTAAACCTCTGAGCCTGAGGTGCCTCACTACCACAGGCACTACAATGGTCGAGCACAACGTCAGGTAGGGTTGGAGCAAGCTGTACCAACCCACGATTAGAACCTGTCACTATGCGACAAAATAATTAGTATTCGCAGACTCTTATCGCATTCAAACCTATGTGCACATTACTTAACACTCTATTAGGCGATTCTTTCTAAGAAAATCTTCCGGAACTTATCACGCCGGGGCCTCGACAGTTGCGATTCGAATAGTGGGGTCAGCGGGATGCGAGAGGTATACTGTGCAACGTAATATAAACAACTGAGTTTATATGTACAAAGAGCTAATATAAGCGAGGCCACCTAAAAGGAATTGTTTGAAGAGTATCAGTAATAGATGAGCTAAGTTTTCCCCATGCACTTCAACTTAGTGTGTGGAATTGTGTTCGCAGTGCCGCAATGATATCAAAGGTTGTTATTTTACCTACTGTTGTTTGAAATATCTACACGTGTCTTGTACCCTACCTTTTTGTGGCCTTAATATGTGGACATCAGCCTAATTCAGTCATCTGCAAGTTACCGGTTTGTTTTGAACTGTCAGCTGTCTACTGTTTTAGAATTGATTGCAGTCTGTCGCATCCGTGATGCTCGCTTAAAATCCTTTATGATGTAAAAAACCATTTAAATTGGGCAGAAGCTCTTCTCAAAGCATAATAAGCAAGTACTGAAAGTGGGTGGAATCCACCAAGGCTTTCTGCACTCCGAAGCAAGAATAGGGCGTTAAAAATGTGCTTCGAAGAGCCTTCAATGGCCCGGAGGAATTGAAATGAGCTGGTTGCCAAGACTCGGGGAGTATTCCAAGACAGTTTGCAAAGGCGTATCCACAGGAGTATCGAAGTCTTCAGGCGCAGTCTCTGGAATCTGAATGCCTCCCGTACCCGACACCCCATCCACTAACAGCTTGAATGCGCCTGCATCTTCCCACTGGGTAGTTACAGTGGCCATTAGAGTTTTAAAAGCTTTATCTGCAACGACACCAGGCATATTGCATGAATATGCGGAGTGAGGCTTACTTCCCCCCAAAATAGCATCAAATGCACTCCAGACATTTGTATACACTCCGCAATGTGGAAATAGGCATCGTTGCAATTTATTTAGGGGTCAATATTATAAGTTACTGGAAAGCAACATAAGGCACGCTGAGCAGTGTCTATTTTACCGAATGCTTGGCTGGAGGCATGTTCAGCAAACTTGTAAGTACGTGATGCAAACTGTGCGTCGAATTCGCGACTATTCAGGCGGCCAATAATTGCGTCACCCTCTAGATGCATGAGGTACCAGGACCGGAAGGTGATGTCCTTGGCCTCATCAAAGCAGTCTTTGAATCTCTGGGTAATACGAAGAGCTGCAAGAAGGCCTAAAAGAGGATGGGTTCGATGCGAGGACCGAGCTGCATTGCTTCCAAGTGCTGTCAACGTCTGCATGAAATGGTCTACTTGAACTGCGCTGACGCCGACAGTGTTGACTATGCCACCGTAGAGAGATCGTGCAGCCATTTTTGCTCCACTTCCCCCAGCCGGTGTGTGGGCGACACTTCCACCAACATTCACTGAGGCAACACAGCAGCCAGCCACACCTGCAGGCTCCTTTAAAGTAGTTGTTACCACCAGGCCAATTCTAAAACTTTGGCTTCGTAGCTCAGTACCTACCGAGCTTGAGACATTTTCGCATTGCTCCACCTAAACGCACCAACACAGAAACAGAGAGATATGGCTTATTGAAGGCAATTTTGCAACAAATGTTCATTCAAAGCGAGAGTTTCTGTGACACTTTGTCGGAACGACTGAATAACGAACTTGAGAAACGATTGTTGAGCATCTTTTTCCGCTTAGTGTATTCAGCAGTATTCTCAAGACCGTGTTCATTTATTTCCGTTAGACTGTAGTCTCCCGCTTTCTTCAGTCTTTCCACGAGCATCGAGTGGGCAAGGCGGCTGTTGGCATGCGCGAATCCGGCCTCGACCTGCTGTTGTTGCCAAGCGCTAGCGAAGACACCAGTTGCCGCGCAGAGGGCAGCTGCGTCTGTACTCAGTTCTTTAGTGTCCTTGGTGACATATTTAGCAAGCGCTGCTGGCAACAGAAGCGACAACCTAAAGATAAGGTCTTCAATTGATTTTAGAGCATCAATATAGCAGCGATTGCGGCCAGCCGACCGAACACATTGGCATTTGCCTGAAAGTAGCGACACAGCATCTATTTACACCAAATTTCTGCGCGCTATGCATTTGGCTAGGCTTTCTCAGCAGAGTAATGGAGGTTTTAAAACATATTTGGCTTCAAACCTATAGGTGGCGCAACGGCCGATTCGCATTTCACTTTGTTTATTTCTTTTCCTAGGCAGAGCAGCTACTGCTGCAAGGATAATGACAAAGTTACTTACCGGATGATGGCAAGAAAAAAGGAACCTTGGTATGTGGGCCTGACACATGCAGCTCAGCTTTCAGCACAACGCAGTTGGTGAGCTGCCGGCCTTATGCAAGGCGAAAGCACTTGCTTCCGTCCACGCCTGAGGCAGTGGTTCAGTCTAAAAGGGTTCACAACTTTGCATATTACCCACCATGTGCCGGGTCGATAATTGTCCTGATCTCACCCCAGGTCATGGAGTCAGGCACCTGGTTTTGGAGGGCCAATATCCACTTCTTTACAGGTCCTTGGAGTGCTCTCACCTCTGATACAAAATGGAACCCGCAGAAAGGTCGTTCATAGTTTCGATTGCCACTCCGCTGCAAAGCTATTGTACATATAACGGTCTCTTCATACATCACACCTACCACGCAAGGCTTCGGCAAAAGCTTGTGCTTCCTCCGCGTTCTGTGGCAAGCGTATACTGGTCCAACCGAGCCGCTTACAGACCTGCTGATAGGTGTTTGGAGTGGTGGAGATAATTCTTCTCATGAATGGTCCAGCTTCTTCAGCTACATGCCTCACAGGCACTAAGCGCGTACACACTCAAGAGACCGCTGGACACATGTTTTTCCGCCGCTGCAAATAGTTCTGTCTTCCCATCCCACGCGCTTCTACAGTGGCTACGACTTGACTTGGTATACTTGTGCAGAAGAACTTACTGGTTCGATTTATGTCCGATGACACAGTGTCCGAGCGGGGATAAAATAAATTATTGATTTCTCCAGGCACCAATACAAAGCCTGCACAAAGGCAAGCGGTAACCTCGAGTTCACACGAAGTAGCTTTGTACAATTGAAGTGTCGAGCCCCTAAGCGAGAGCACCACTACAGTTGATTAGATGTGGTGAACGACTGTTAAAGCACCAGCAAAGAACCATCCTGAGAACAACACGGTACCACCACCCAATCGCTTGAAGTCTCACGGTGAGCAGCTTGGACAAACATCCGACACTCTTCTATTGTGTCTGGCTCCTTTTCAGCTGGCCATGAGAGTGCAGCTTGAATATCCGCATATTTCTGTGCTTGCTGTTCGCGAAGTCTTCGTGCATACGCCTTCGTTTTCATTTTGATCTTGGCGTCCCTATCTGAACTCGAAAGACAAAAAATTAGCGGCTTAAAGCTAAACATTTTGTTTAGCACCGGGAAAGCACAAGCGGAATGGTAGTGCATGACGCAGTCAGAGTGCAAGGACTCAAGCTTGCCTGTTGCCTCGGGACTGGTCGAGTCCGAATGAGCATCTTCGGGAGGTACTGCTGCCTTGCCGCTTAGAATATTCTCAAGTATCAGCAATCCACGTAGGGGACTTGACCAAAGACCAACGTAGAATGCAGATCCTTTCGACGGTTTGATACCCTTTGCTGCTACCGCGGAATCAATTCCCGAAAGAATGGTCAAAGCCTTTTCCTTGCCTTCCTCTCGAAATAGGTGATCCACGATAGGGCAAGAATTATGTGGGCTGGATTCTACCGCAACTGAGACAGTAAGAGAAGACAGAGTCAGGGCCTAAGCTTAAAAATTGCTTCTCACGCGCCTTCCGAGGCTCACAAAACTATGCTTGCATGTACATAGGACTTTTTCGAAGGCTCGGTAAAAATGTCTCTTAAACAGTTGTTATTCCTGCCATACGGTCAGTAATAAACGTCTTCAGGCTGGGAACAGCCGAGAGAAGAGCTTCTTTATCTTCAAAGGATGCCCTCTGGAGTTCTTCTCCAATACTTCCCAAGAGGGCTGAGATAACAGCAACACGGACGCACACAGCAATGGTGAATCTCCAAATTCTAGAAAGAGTCGTGGGGCTAGCCGCACAGCTCTCATATGATGCATTTCAAATATAAGGTGCAGCACTTTTTGGCACAAGATTTGAGGTACCAGGAAATAAGAGAGACCGGAGGTACTCATACATCGCGCTTCGACCATTTACTCTGAATTCTGGAAGACGCTGAAGACCAAGAAGTTCTCCATCGCCCTCCATACAAGAGGTTACAGCGTCTTCAACTTGAACTGAAGAGAAAGGGAAAAGAAAGTACGCATACATTTGGTAGCACAGGCGCCGAAGGGCACGAGCTGGCACTATGCTACTACTCAAGTGGGTGCAGTCGAGAGGCCATGGAGTATTACGACTCTGTATGATCCTCGGCTAAGAAACTCACTTTTACAGCCCTCGATAATAGCATCTCTGAATTCGGCACTGTTCATCAGAGACACGAAATCTTTTCGGGAGAGGCCCTTGAGGAGAGATTTAAGCTGGTTAGCTAGTCTGGGACAAAACGACTCCTCGTTTCTTTTTTTTAGTGCCATGCTGCTGATATGTGCATTCAGGCAGACGGTAGCGTAGTCCTTGAGCTGGGGAAGATGCTTTCTGGAAGGATGGCTGGTCACTGCAAAGGCGCATCTTACAGCAGTGTATGAAATACGGCTACTTCCGGTGAGTGTCTCTACACTGGTATATTACCCATAAAAATGCAAAGCCAGCATGCTGGTTAGCCCTATAACTGACTTGTTTAGCTAACCATGTAGCCCACGTATGCATGCAGAGTGTACAGACCAGAAGATACTTTAGAGCCACATGGAGGAAGGGGACAGAGGGTGAGCCGCTGTACACTACGAATGTGTCATAGTGTTAAGGCTTACACATCTGAGTGTGGAAGTCGAATTCGGCACCAAGAAGAGCTGGGCCCGAGTTGGTGTTCACTGAGATGGTATAAACACGAAAGAGCATACAGAAGGTGGGTAACCTCTCCGATCTTGACCTTCATTGCTCAAGTATCAAATCTTTACCGTTGAAACCTAGAGAGGAGGCTTTCACGAAAGGTCGTTATTGATGATACTCTTGTTTGCTATTTTATAGGTGACACACTTCGTGAGGGGATAAGAAACTCACCGAATAATAAGAACTCTTGGCCCCTAAATTCAGCCCAGGAGAAGGAGTCTGGCATTGTCTCAGGGCTAATACCTAGCCCTGAAGGCATTAGGAACCACAGCAGTTTTTTAACTTTATCCCTAATACGAGTCTGAGAAAACTGGTTGTTATGTGCAAACGTATGACCAAGAAGAAAATCAGCGGTAACCACCGCCAAGTGCAGGATATTCGGCCATGTTGTTCCTTTCTACATTATCTCTGATCACAAGAATGCCTCACCTTGAATGTCGACGTACACAAAGTCCCGGAACGTTACTGCCCGGCAAAAACTGCAGCTGTTGTTCTCAGGGCATCTGTCACAGTGGCCGCTCTCCAGGATCTTGTGTAGCGTATGCAGCGCTGTCCCATAGAATGTAATACGATTTGCTAACGGACGAGGGAGGGATACCACGTCTTCCAGCAGGATACTTAGGGCAATATGCAGTTGCTGAATTAATCCATGACTTGTAGTAGAGTGGAGCATGTTTACCGGCAGTCGTACCACCACAGAGAACGGCAAACTCTCTGCAGCCCAAAGCGAACAGGCAGGCACTGTGATTAGTAATTCCCCAGTTTCCCAATGTAGGTAGCTTAGCTTCATCCTTCACACAATTACTATTTTTAAAGACCCAAGACGAGGAATTTCAGCTTAGCTGCATCTTAATCCTCCGTGAGTTTAAAGTGGAGTCTACCTACGGTCAGCATACGTCAAGTTTACGATGACTTTCTTTGGCTTTCCGCCTGCAAAATAAAAACCACGAACCCACAATAGCATCTGCTTTGCTGTTACGAAGCGCAAAACCTAACTCCAAACAAAATTACCTTTGTTCAGCGGCTTATGCTGCAACTCTCCAATAGGAACATCCAGTTGCCCAATCGGCGGGCTTTGTAAGTTATTCAGGGCGCAAAGATTGCACAGCGCTGTAGAAGGAAAGCGGGGTAGTATGGTGGGCGCACCTGACGGCTTGTACCGATTCATCATACTTGTAGCTAGGTCTTTAATGGAAGCGTTTATTTTTGCTGAAAAATGGCCTCGTCGCACCAGAAACCAATAGGCATTTTCCTCTTGCCACGCGCAAACTGTGAAGTTCACCGAGATGAATGAGACACGAATTCAATATTGTGCGGTCATGGCTGCTAAGGGAGCCGGAGCCTACATATTTTGTTCTTAACTTCGAGTAAGGCATGATAAACAGCTGGCTCTTCTCCTGCAATAGACGCAGCACCCTAGAGCATCTGCATACCTAAGAGGCCCGTGATCAGTCATGCGGACTCCGGAATCACTCGTTTCGCGCAGTTATGCTCTATAAAGGCTTGACTTCAAGTTCACAGGGCACTGGGCGGCTTTAGTCTTTCCCTTGATAAAACAAGCTCTCCAGAAGGGGGCGCTGGCCCTGTAGTATGCCTTTTATACCACAACGATGAGTGTTGGCTGTACCTTGAGATTCAAAATGGTGGCGGAGTCTGTGCAGCATATTGAGAGCATATTCTGCTGAAATCCCTGCATAAGAAATTGAAATCAAGTTACTCAATGCTGTCGATGTGGTTTTAGGAATTGTCTTGGACAGAGGTCCCTTCGAGTCTAATATCAGTGACCACAAAGCATTGCTAGTGCCTAAATAAATCAAGCCTGGCCTCGGGATCGAGATGCTTACCTATGCTTGGCCCTCCATAGAATACAACGTTGTACTTTATAATGTCGCCTGAGAGTTCAACAGCCCCCGTGTGTACATCTTAGACACTGATCACGCATTTCCAGTGTAGCCAATAATTAGCCCATAAATGTGCTTGATGCTGGTGACCTACGTTGCAAAACAAGAGCTTCGGGAACGGAGCCTGAATGACGCATATGCATAGAAACACAACAGACAATATCGCTTTCAGGGAATAAATAACATAAGAACGTGCTTGCTTATGTACCGGTATCCCAGTTCATCAGCCCTAGTTCGAATTTGTTTGTGAATCGGAAACTTGACAGATGGTAGACTGCGCTACAGCTGTCTAGGCACAGCGTTTCTGGCGAGGCTTTCCAGTGTTTCCGCCCTTACTGAGCACAAGAGACGATCCTCGCTGAAGTTGGGCAACCCCGTACTCAAAGGATGCATTCTCGTTTGCAGCATTTTTGGCGACAAAAGATATACCTAAGTTCCCAACAAATGTGCCATCGCGAAGCTGTCCGACAAAAACTTTTTTTCCTTCTGCCGTCTGATACAGAAATCCTGTATCTTCTTCAGAGCCGTCGGCGATAAATATGACAGCCGGGTCAATGGGACTGCCCTTGTCAGTGGCGTCTACACACAGGCAAAGCTCAACAGCTTGGAACATTGGTGGTCCCCAAGTGAAGGGCCAAGCCGCTTTGACTTAAGGGGTAGAACTCGAGAGTGAGCTGACAGCGGGCTGCAATGAAGGTGACGCAGCTCTCTGCCACCACTTGCATTTTGTATTTGCTCTACGCAAGCGGCGAGGAACTACTAATTGAAGTAGTAGCAGAAAAGCGCAAATTTACGCGAAATGATATGCCTACGCAGTTCTGGGGCTTTAAACACGCCACTACTGGAGAAGGCAGGTTGATAGGAATGCAGGCTGAGGATGCCGGGAGGCAGATCATCACGAGGGAGAGCCAGTACTGTTCCGGCTGGAAGTTCCATCCACAGATCACTGCCGCTAAGCTGGATCATGAGGGCATCTCGCTTAATGTCGCGTAGAGGATATTGTCGGAGCTTTTTACAAGCGATAGTGGTATTATGTCCTATTTCCGAGTGAAGATTATAGTTGGGCTGCTGCAAAAGCTGAAATTGCTGGACCGAGCAAGGCTCTCCTAGTTCACTTTCAGCGAACAGCTGGATTTCAACTGCAAAACGGAATGCAGTTCAAACACCACACCCCAGTGAGTGCAAGAAAACACAATACTAGAGGGGAAGTTAACATTTAATGAAGGTACTCAGTACAAACAGCTACTAAAAGGTAAGCATGATTCGAGCTTAGGGTTCAGGAACCATGTATCTGGGCCCCACGTGGCATAAAGGCTCTTCTGCCCAGAATATTCGTGTACGAATAAATCTTCTCGCCTTTTGTCCTTCCCCTTTCAGGCTCATACCGCGAAACTGAAAAGATGTTATTTGCTTCACTCGCTAGTTGGTCACAACTCGCTGGTTGCCCTGTGAGCTTATTTGTCACTGATCAAAAAAAGGCCACACAAATAAGACAAAATAGTGTATTTATTGCCCTACTAAAGCCGCACTTGCCGATACGCAAACCACTGTTTATGCATGCCTCCATCCAGGCACATGGTGATGCACCGCAGAATGCTTGCTTCAAAAGCCGCGCACACAAATTTAAAGTGCATGCAACAACGTTCCCTCCAATCTATTCATTATTCGAGAACAAAGCTGTCATCAATGCCCCCTTCAAAAAAATCTTTCTATGCATTAAAATCAAGCATATTCATAAATAACGTCAGAGCAAGGATAATATGTGCGCGTACGCAGGTAGTGCTTGCACTCTGAGAACAGTAATCGATGGGTACAGGTATTTGTATATAATGCGCATTGCCGTGCAAAGTGGATACGCATGTATCTTTGTGCACTGTATAAGTTTGTATTAATGTGTTTATGCATTGAGATTACAACATCCCTTACTCCGCTGAGATTGGCGAAACTTTGCATCATGCGATGGCATGTGCGGTTCAAAGTATAGCAACGCTTGGGTTGCCGTATCGCAATAAATCCTTGGAGCCCTTTTTCCAGAAGCCAGCGCTACCATTTGTTTCCCTGTTACCATCGGAGGGTTCACTTCACAGAACTGGAGGTCTCCGGATGTCTGCCCAATAAAGCTGTACGAGGCCTCGTCGAACTGGCTGGGGAACTCTACAGGACCGAAGTCAGTGCACTCTGAGGCAAATAAGTAAGGCAGCACTGCAAAGTAAAAGGTAATGAAGACACTTTCAAGGATCGTGTGTCAACAAAAACAAAGGCAGGATGATGGTTTTCCATGAGTTGTATGTGCTTTGCATTTCAGAAGCCTGAAAACTTTGGGCAGAGCTTTGCGTGGACACTTAGGCATGTATTCTTCGCTGATTCTATGGGTTTCCTTCAGCTGTGGACTTTTGCTTGCTGCTAAAAAGCATATTGTTGAGAAAGAAAAATATCACGTGAAGCACAAAGTCGCTTACTCAGATTCCGTCCATCGATCTCGTTGCTGAACTGGTCAATAATATACGTGGATGGAGCTGGTCCCTCGACAAGAGGCCCTGCAGCGCATACACATACATGAAGCATAATTATTAAAAAGCAGCTTTACTCTATTATGTGCAATTGTCTAATCAGTCCTGCCGCTTGAGCAGTAAGCGCCGAAGATTTAGGCTCGGTGCTGTGCATTCCTACACCGTCAACTTTAGGGCCTATAAACTGGCTGGCATCCAAATCTGTGTCTACTGCACGGACACCTTTAAAGCTGCAGCAAAGATATATGCTTAAGGCAAAGATTTATTTTGATGTATTGACTCTCGGTCGTATTGGAAAGCTGCATTCGCTTATCAGCTGTTTAAGCTAAAGGACATACGTGTAAGAATGCTGCCGCCACTAGGGTATCGTAAATAGCGAAGCTTTTCTCCCGAATCAGATGTAAGAGTTGCTCCATGTTCCAAAAACTCAGGACCCCCATCACCATTTCTGGTGAAACATTGCCGAAAGGGCCGAAAGTCACAAAAAACCTGGGAGCCGGATTCCGTGTACACTAGGGACAGAAGAAACAGAAAGTACGCAAAGACGTCAGCCACACAGACAAAGAAGTCATTATGGCAGAGGAAGAGATAACAGGGAGTCTCGCAACAGCTATTACGAAGCAAAAATAGATACTCGGCAGAACAGGAAGGATGCTTCTGGACACAGGTGGTCACCACGAGTAAAACAGAGGAAATATCAAAATAACTTGCTGTAAATAAATGATAAGCGTACCCCTGTCAAGGAATTCCGGCTTGGAGTAGTCTACCACAAAGAGTCCGAGGGTTTCTAGAGGGTCGTTCCCCTTCACTTTCAAGATGGCCGTCCCCTGAGGGACTTTTCCAGATATCTCTGTGTTCTCAAACAGCAGCTGGCCTGAGGCTTCCTGAACTATGGCGTCTTCCGGCAAAAGAATGTTGGATGACAGTACCTGACGGATAGCCAATAAGGCTAGGTTCGTGCAGAGCAGAAGAGGACAACGGATAGCACTGATGAGTGAAAAGGTTTCAGTGGCAAGGCAGACGCCGGCCAGGATACATAGAGAAAGGAAGTCACACCTTTAGGTTGAAATCAATAATGGTACCAGTCAAGCCTATTTGCAAGGTGCATCTGCACGGACAGCAAACTCGGTGAACGGGGTAGGACAGTGGCTACTTTCGTTTGCTTGAAGATCTCCAAGCATCGAATGTTACTTTGCGCATAGGAATTCATGCAATTATGAGTCAAAAGTAAGGATTTTATTTTCCTTTACAGCTGCATGCGAGTTATTTTTGGTGCTTGTTCTTACAACTTTGGAGTTAAGGGATTCGAGCATACTTACTTATGGGGGCAGCAGTGACAGGCATTGAAAAGAGAGCAGCTGCCACAAAAACGACGCTGCCTAGAAATGGCAACGTTCTCTCCATCCTGATGGCTGTAACGGGATGGTTCCCGTCGTGTGGTCAATCAAGAAACGATGTGAAACAATTCGAGAGGAAAGGCCACAAAACGATTGGACACGTGGGTAAGGGCCTTCGTAGCCCTACACCGGGTGCTTCCATAGGATGCTATAGTTTGATTTTTCTCTTTGCACTACTAAATATCCTCTGAGTAAGAAACGAATCCCTGCCGTTCTCTAAAACGCCAGTACGCCGGCAGTCGGGCCTTGTCCGACTCAAGAAATATATTTACTGCGGGATGAAACGAACCCTCTAGGGGGAAAAGAGACAATGTGGCGCTGAATTGTAGAAGTTGCTGGCAAGGGGACATCAGTGTGCCTTAGAAAGAAGGAGAGAAATGATTGACCACCAGAGGGCCGGCAGTTGCCGAAAATCCAGTGGGGCCTCAGATACGTTGTCTGTGTTCCTAGTTATTTCATCCGTCGTCTCAAAATCAATTCACTATTAACAAGAACCATAAATATATGAAGCTGATCCTAAGCAAAGGTAACACAAGAAGCAAACAAGCCATGAAGGCTCCAACGCCGACTGATCCCTCAGTCGGCGGCGGGCCCTAGAGCCCTTTCACGTTGTCTGTTGTCTTGCTTTTGGCTACCTGCACCTGTAAGGATCTTTTATTTAAAAATCAGGATGATTCTATGGATGTAGCTGTAGGAAGCCCAAACGGCACGCTCAGCAAGTAGCAGACCGTTTGCAGTGCTGTTTCCTACTGATCATCTGCACCGTGTCCCTTGAAGGAGACCCTAGGCAAGAAAAAATGATCCAGTGAAAGCCGAGGCGTCGCTGAGCTAGAAACAAAGGGTGTGTACTACGTATTATTGATCTGGAAAAGGGTGGACTAAGCAGATGCCTGTTATCCCTCACAGAACCACCACTGATGCTTACGTCACTTCTTCGCTTCCTCTTGACCAAACCGCTCCGCAACTCTACTCAGATCATGGTGCACCCTTGTTCCTAAAAGTTCTTGCTGCCTCTTATACCGGAAATGTCACCAGAAGAGCCTCTACCTAAAGCAACACCCACTGCATTCAGCGTAGCATAAGGAGAAAGGGCAACGATATAAGCCCATAGAGGTAACGGCAGCTAGCTGACCATTGTGGCTTGCTACCTCTCTTGGTATGTATCCTATACGAGGGAAATGTAAGCTACAAAGCCTTCTAGAAAAGCGAAATCCATGCGTACCCCTCTCGGCCTTCTCAAGGAACAAGTTTTAAAGGGAATCGGCTGGCAGTTTGAGTATGTAGAAGTGTGATTCTACTTTTAACTTGGAAATGACGTGGAATTTCATGTAGAGTTCTATTTTTGCTTCGTTTGCTTCCGACGATATACGTGCATGTCCAGAGAACAAGCGGAGGCCTCTATACCTGGGTACTCCTATCTGAACACACAAGTCCCTAGCTTTCTGCACACTTCCAGATGCGTAAGTACACACTAACGTTTGCAGCAATCCTTTGTTCCTAGACTTTTCCTGCTAGTGCAGCAACGGAAACACGAAAAGGGCCAAGCAGAGCCCTATACAATAGGAAAGCTTGCTTTTTGCATATGTTGATTGCACATTCAAGTGGTACAATAAGTACACGTTAGAGCCGCAGGCGAGTACGCAGTGAATAGGCGCTCAAGGCGATGACTGCCTGCTCTTCTTAAGGACCCGCGAACTGCGTCGCACTCCTGGTGCAACGCCTCCCAGGCCTTCCGTAGCCTCAGGGGCTCCCTGAGGGTCCCATAGAGGGCCCCGACGTGGGCCCTCCTCGGGAACCCTGCTATCATAGGAGCTGTGTTTAGGTGACCCCTGGTGGCCCCTCTTTGGACAATCCAGGGGCCCACCGTGAGAGCTGTGGGAGTTGCCGCTCCGTGGAGCATCCTGGGGAGGCTCCTGAGTGCCTCCCAAACTTCGGGCAGAATGCTCGGAGGTTCCTATAGAGCTACGCCGGGTGCCTGCTGCTCGAGCTTGCTGAACTGTGGATTGCGGAGCTTTAGAGGCTGGAAGGGAAGAGGCAGACTGTCTGAGTAGTGATCTTTTTTGGGAGGCAGGCCTCTTTGGGCGAGCAGGGGGTGAGGTTTTGGCTTGCTGGTTAGCGAGTGTACGAGCAGATGCTTGAGCACCACAGTGTGTCTGGGTAGTTCCTACCTCCTCGCAATCAGACACCAACTGAACGACATCTTCTGGAGTTAATCCACACCACTCATCTTCTTTACTGAAAAGGGAGGGAGGCGGGACATAGGTGCAGCCCGTAATCAAGCAGGAAGCCTAATGAAAGATCCAAACATAGAAAGCGGCAGCCGTACTACTTTATATAAGGAGCACTACGCATAAAGATATAGCTGGGCACGCATATAAAGGCTGGCCGTGAGTACCTCCACGAAAGAGCCTTCATGGATCTTCATGTGCAATCATATCTTCAAATTTCAGTTATTCGTAGACTGTACTGCATACCAATAGCCATATATAATTATATATTCATGTGCAGGCACTTGTATGTTTGTGTTTAGGACTTCATATGCAAAGATTCCCATATCTGCCTCTTAATATGCACATGTATATATATATATATGTATAGATACATATATATATATATATATACATATATATATACAGATATATCTGGAAAAGCACCTATATATGCAGAGATACACTTTGACGGGCAGCCGTAGGGTGGGTTAAAGCGAGAAGGGAGGAAAGAGCGACAAAAAAGAATAAATAGAAAGGAAAGAGATTGCACTTCAATGATAAAGCTTACTTCTCTTGCGAGCTCCTCGTCCCTTTGAATGGCAATGAACTCTCTCCATCCCCTTCTCTCTTCCACAGCAGAATCCACTCCGTCACTCCAGGTACCTCCCTTTCTTCCCTTTCCAGGTTTCCGCTTTATTGGCGAGGGCGAGGTGGTTGCAGCCGCCTGCCTATAAAAGAGAGGATGGCGTTCGATCTTTAAGTGGCGCCTCTCAGCCCGAGGCGGCAGCAACAAGTGTAGCAGAGGCTCCGTTACCATCAAGAAACGATCCAAAGTGGCCTGCTCGCTGGGCGGAAGACAGGTCTAAACAAAAATCGCCGGCAGCGGGGGCACACACACACCCAGAGGAAACAATCGCATAGAATAGTTCTACCTTCTCGCTCCCCCGTGTTGCTGTGCACGCGTGGACGATTCACTGCCCCTGCTCTGCCATCCCATTCGTATCTTTAGTCCTACAGACAGACGGCAGCCTCCGCGGCTGCCGTCTGTCTGCGCCATCCAGTACGCCCCCAAAAGTTTACCCGCGAAAGATGGCAGCTGCAGGTCAGACTCCCATTAACGCCGGCGTCCAGGTGTACAGCTGCAGTCTTCCCCTTGATGTCGTAGTGTAGGGGCCACCCGAACTGCAAGAAAGTCACAGGGGAGAGAAAAGCATTGCGGAAGCTCTAGGATTCAGCAAGGATACATAGAAAAGAGACACTCATATTCTGAAGCTCTTAAATACCGACTGATAAGAGTGCTCGGGTGCTGCTACTTTTCCTGATTTTTACATTATGACTCAAGCCTTACATTTTTTATCGCTGGAAGTAACATCCAGCACTGCCTAGGCCAAAGGTCTAAGTCCCTCCTATCTATGAACACCGATTTAAAGCTCTGCACTCGTGTCTGCTGTTGCTGCTGCTGCTGCAGGGGAGACGGGATGTATGTAAATCCCTCTAAAGCAAACGCCTCAACCACCACTCGAGGCAGGAGCACCTGCAGGAGCAGCCGGGTGCTGCGGGCTGACAGCCGATGGTTTACCCATAATGCCCTCAGCTGCCGTTCATTGGAAGCAAGGGACTCAATCACGCAGCCAGCAAACACCTTTGAGACACCAGCAGTGTTCGGAACCTGAAAGCAAAGCAGTTTCACGGCTTATATCCAGTACTCTTCTTCCTATTCACTGAAGAGCCAGCTGTACATTGCCGCAATCAAATACGAACGAGCTCTGTGGAAACCTAGTCTCAAGCACGCTTAATGCACACCGAGTTCTGTTTCCTTGCAAGATTTAGCTGCGCCTACTTTGTCTGCCAACCCATAATGACTCCAAAAGCACACAGCAGAAGGTCAGTACAGCTTGCAACACCGTAGAGCAGGGTGATTCAGACAGATACTTTCCGGGGGGACGCGTACATACACTCGCCTTCAGATGGCTGCATCCCCTACATCCTACGTCCTCAGTATGGAAGCTCGTTAACTCTTACCTGTTTTTTGTTATTTGAAGCCTCTGGCTTAAGCGCCTTGCTGTGGACAGTCAGCAGTAAGCCGTCAAAGTCTTCACTCAAGAGCTCGCGGCCCAACAGCGGCAGTTCAGCTGCCACAGCGCGAGGCAGTGGCTGAAGCCGAAAAGGCAGCTGGCGGTTGCGGGGGTCGTTCGGGCTGTTTCGGGGAGAGGCTGCGCGAGAAGTCATCACAGACAAGCCGCAAACTGCAAAGTTCCACCATTGTGCTCATGCTGCTGCTCATCGCCAAACAAACTTCAAACTCTGAACGGTGGCCTCCGCAGGAAGCCGATACACTCTCTGCGGTGCCTACAGTGCCGAAGCCAAAACTCTTGGTTTCCCAGGATCTTCGATGCTAAGCACCCGTGGTTGTTGCCAGTGTGAATTTGCTGTGTTCCAGTGATTTAACATTGACGGTGTGCACCTGAAAAGCTCCAATTTCCCCTAATTCTCTTGGCCAGAAGTCTTTCGTGGTTAAGGAGCTTTAGGTGCAAAGGGTATAGCTGCAGTTGCGCTGCTAGCTCCCCCCAGTTCTTGCAGTGCGGGGGTAATGGCAGTGGCAGCCGCAACAGCTGAAGTCTTAAGCCATGCCTCTCGAACCAGGCGTCACTCTCCTCTATGAGCAGCCGCTTCTGGGTCTCGCCCCAATCACCATCCATCCCCCTAGGTGTATATGTAGTGCCCCTGTTGCAGTTGCTACTGATGCTGCGCGCGTTGCAGTTGCTACTATGTTACAACTGTTCTCCCAGTTGCTTGTACCAATTCTGCTGAATATGTCCCTGCAGTGGCAATGGCTTTTGCCACTTCTGGTTGAGCCCACGCAACAGATTCATGCATTTAGATGCAAAAAATAATGTGGCAGGAGGAAGAAAGGAAAAAGACGCACAAAACAAAAACTTCTAGAATGGGAAGGGACTAGTGCCCCCGAGTGTCTGCGACCCATAAGAACACAAAGATGATTCTTTGTTTCCTTCAGGCCAGTTACAGTAGCTGATGCGTCAACGGGGTGAGTTTTATACCAAAAGAAGACAAGCGCAAAAAATATTCCTGGCCGCTTGGGTATGGTTCAGCAGATCGGGGGCCCCTGGGGTACATAACGCGTCAGCTTTAATGCACGAGTTCTATTTGAAGTTATTTTAGCGTCGCCTGTAGATTTACTCTAGAAAAAAATAATAATCATAATGCCAATGCAAAGACAGTACTCAATCTAGGCTCCTCCTTCAGTCCCTATTCCTCCCCTCTCCCTTTCTAGTGGGCGAAAAGCCTAGTCCACAAGGTTTTAGCTCTGCAAGTTAGGGGTATCTTCATAGAAATAGCGATAGTGAGCCAAGACAAAGGCCTCTTATGAGATTGAATGAAGCCAACCAGTGTTTTCTACAGAATGCTTCCCCACTTGCCCGACACCGGAAGGTAACCAGCACCACTAGCAAGCTGCACAAACAACACAACGATTTCTAGATGAGGCAGTAGTATCAGGCACAGTAGCAACAGAGGCAGGGAGAAACAGCATTTTCAGTATTGGCCGCTGTAATGCCAGACCGCTCAGATTCACCTTCACATCAACCACTGGATGACTCTAGGCCTACACAGGATTTGGTGAAGAGTTTATTGCAGCAATCGGTTGAGCTTATGCTTCATTTGTTTCAAAGCTGCAATTTGGCTGCTTTCTTCCCGTACTAGCCTTTTTATTGTAGTGTGGGAGAAAAGAAATGTTCCAGCTCAGGCCTCAGTTTTGGCTGCCACACGCTTTTCTATACAAACTATACGCGGAACCCCACAGGAACCCCAATTCTATGCGCACACAAGTAGTCCCCCCGTACTAATGGCTGCAGTAATCTTGCTGAGAATAACCAAAAGTAGCATCACTAGCAATAAGAGTAGCTCCAGGAGTCCCAGTAGCCAGAGTTGCATGGCCAACAACAGAACTACCAACAGCAAAAGCAGAACCAGCAATATCATTTGTTGAGGTATATGAACAGTATTAATAGTAAGGATTGTAGTATTACCACGATTAGATGCGGCTTAACTACTAGCGGATGAGGTAACACCAGCAACAAAACAAACAGGCAGAAACTTGGTGGGCACCGCTTACCAATGCAAAAAGCGCTTTATGCTAATGCACTAATAGAGGCGCATGCAGAGGGCCGGCAAGCACATGAAACCCGTTCTTGAACTCAAGAAAACAAAGCCCAACTTTCCGTATACAGTAGGACGACCCCTTGGTATTAGGCCGAAGCTCAACGCATACTACATGCATCCCCAAAGCATACAACGTATCTCATACATTCACAGGATGAAAGCTTAAACTTTGGGGCCACAAAAGGTGAAGTTTATGATTGGCACTTGAAGACCAGCCTCATTTGTGAGAGCCACGTATCCTATCCACTGAGACTATAACGAATGGCGCAGGAGCCATTCACGTCTTCAATTCGCAAAGTTTATCGTGCGCTTTCTCGTACAGTCTCTCTTGTCAATAAAAAGCAAAATGGCGTAATTTTTAGAAAGAGAGCCTGTTCACAAGTGGGTTATTCTGGGCAAATACATATGGGACCGTGCCCACTGTAGGATAAAGACTGCTGTGGTCACTTTGAGCCGACAGCCTGTTGATCCTAGACTTTTTTTTGAGGTACAAATCTTCACATAAAAATTGCACAGGGCTCTTGAGCAAGCCTGATGTTAGCACGAGGAGTGCTGGTCCATGACGCTCTACTAAAAGGGCACTACATTTCATGTTCCCCACAAGAATGATCCCTTCGTACTACGGTGGTGTAATGTGGACCCTCCTAAAAAACAGCAGTACTTGCTGGTTTATGGTTCAAAGCTAAGAGTTGGGTTAAAGAAGTTCTATTGCCTTTCTCGTATGTCTGACTGGTGACGTATATGCGCGGCAGAAAAAGGGAAAATAGGCATGAGGGTGTGGTCACGCTGAGCAAAGGACAGCTGGTCCTTGGAATATAACACACAACTAAGTAACTAGGGCATACATCTAACGAAGTAAATACTTTAGTTGGTCTGATCCCCTATGCTATTACCAGGCGAGCCTTTGTTTTGGCTGCATAGCTCTTCGGAAGGACGCTAGTCGCTGTTTCAATTGCTCAGGACACATACTTGGGATCGATATAAATGCGCTTGGTAAAGTTGAGTTGCCGTGACCTCTGGATTCTAAGACTCCTTGATAAATTTGCCGTAGGCTTGAGAGGATTATCATGGTTTCGCACTATCTAGAGCAATTCAGCTTTTGGCTTAGGCAGTAGCTGCAAGTTCATCATAAATTTCGGGTCAGCTGATAGTAATTTCGTTCCCCTAAAGCAGCCTCTTACATAACAAGTAAGCCTGCAATGCAGCTGTATTTCCGGCCAAATGGAGGTCGCCCTGTTTCGGGCCCTGTTACCCATAAAACATATCCTGTAAAGACTTGAAAAACTATCTGGTACTCTCTCTGAAGCCTCCCAAAAGAAAGCACCCACTGGGAACCCCCTTAAAGGCTTTGTGAAAATACTTTTTCGGCGCCTTAATAAGCCATTCCTACTTTCCTTGAAGATCCCCCAAAGGTTCTAGCCTAAGAAAAGGGTGGGTGCAAACAGCTGCACTCTCTGCGCACTCCGTGCATTTCAGGCAGTGTCACACAGTATTGGAGCACACGGTTTTAGATTATACAGCTAACCCGGCAGACAAACCCTATATTTAGTACTTCAGAAGGTCTTAGGTTGATACAGAGCCTAAGCTACTAGCTATCTATGGGTCGCTTGACCCACTACAAGCTAAGCCATTGTTCATTCCTCAAATCACGGGGGTACCCTAGAGAGCTGTTGTTTTCTAAGGGATCCACACAGCGGTGCGACTCACGACACTTGATAGCGTACAGTGCGGCACTAAGTACAAGAATTTGAAGAAGATTATGTTGCAGCAGATATGGAATTCGTTTTCTATAACTCCGATTTTCCAGGTAATTGAGACCCTTGCCATACGACGGCAGGGGAGGGGCTTCCAGAGCAAACCGCTTTCTACATTCTTCTCAGACAAAACCCCTATTTTCCGGCTTCGAACAGTTTTCTGGCTCTCTGAATCTGTGCCTGGCCACTGTATGAAGCGTAGCATATCCTCTTGCACTGCAGTTGAGCCATCCACCAGTGACCCCGTTCATCATCAAGTATACGGTGCGCCGAGGGGTCAAGCCTACATGTCTCCCAAAAGCATAAACGCATAAGGAGATGATAAGGGGAATAGATCCAACGAATTCAAGAGGACTTGGTAACGAAGACTTCTGTTTATGGGGTTTTTGCGAGTCCAGCGGGAGCGGTAGTTCCCCAGCCCCGAAGCCTCCAGCTGGAAAAATCGGCAATTACCCGGCAAGGCAGAAAATTGTACCTTTACAGTGCTAGGAAACACAAGGCTAGTTGGAATTGTCAATATACTTGTCTAGCCATCAGTGAATGACCGGATCTGCATCTTGCCACACGGAGCATCCGGAACAGACCGGTGCTCCTGCAGAGAGGCTGCAGTACGCAAGAGCAGCCGGAGCGCCTGCAGCCGGAGCTACCCGGGATTGCCTAGCATTTGTTGTGCATCAAGGCGTATTAAAGGCTACTTAGTTTGTAATTTTAAAGCTAAGCTTCCTTCCCTCAGCGCCCCCGTTGTCTAGTGCTCCGTCGTTCGAGGTTTCCCCCTACGCCTAGGGCCCCATCTTCGCCTTCTCCATCTTAAACCCTGCCATGTTGAGGGCTGGTTGCTACATGAACGCTCGGGTTTTGCTGTTCTACGTACCCACCCAGATTTTCCAGCGGTTGGGGGCCCCTTGGGCCCCCCCCGCGCACTGCCGTCTTGTGGGCCGCAGGTACAACACAAACAGCAAGGGCAGCTAACGCTGTTGCTACTGCAGCAGCAGCAACGGCACTCGACACCTGCTGCAGCAGCAGCAACGACACTGACAATCCGGGAGGACACAATGTCAATGGCAACCGAAAATGCAACGAAGGCGATGGAGGAGAACGTCACAGGTTCAGGGGACAGCAGACACACCCACGGCGTACTGGCCCTTTTGGTTAGGGAGGATTCTGCAGGAAGGGTTGCCGGTGCTTTGGGGTTTCCTCATCCGCAGGCCTCTGTGAAAGAGGCAGAACCAGCAGCACCACGCAACATGCCGCGCCGTCGCCGCATGCGCTGCTGGTGGGCGTGCGGCGACACTTTTTTGAGGTTCCGCAAGGTTTCTGGGGCTTTCGAGGCTCGTGGGAGCCCACCTGGTCTCTTAGATTGGATACCAAAGGAATTTCTACTTATTGTATACATGGCGAGCGCTCTGTTGACGGGGTGCGTGTACTTTGGCTTTCATTCTCTCCGGCGCATGCTCCTGCAGTCAGGAGCCTATGCGTGGCTTTGCGAAGGCGATGCAACAGTTGTATCAGTTTCGGACGGATCGGAGTCTGAAGTCGGCGCTTTGAGCGATTCCGATGTGTTGCTTTGCGATATGCAGGATGCTGCAGTGTCCCCACTTATAACAGTAGCAATGGTATCGCACTCCCTCATGTCTGCAGTAGCGGGAGCTCTCCTGGATCGAGTGGGGCCCAAGGCGACGGCTATGATGGGGCAAGGATTCAATGCGTTGGGGTGGTTGCTGCTGGCAGTCTGCAATTCGAGCTTCCCGGCGTATGTGCCCGCTTTTTTATGTATGGGGCTTGGTGCTGATTCGTGCTATCTTCCTCTGCTGAAAATAGTGAATCGTTTCAGTGCCAGACGAGCCACGGTGATTTCACTGCTCGGAGTTGCATGCACCGCGAGTTTCGGGGTCCCTATGGTGCTGGAGGCTATATGGCGCATGAGGCCCCAATGGGAGTTCAGCACCTTGTGCTGGGTGTACATACTGATGGGACCGGGCTTTTGTTTGCTCATTGCCGTCGTCCTGGTGCCGTGGACGGCATTTCCGGATGTTCAAGAACAGGAGCAAGAAGGAGAGAAGCATGGAGCCAAGGATCGCATGCAGCAGCTCGAAGACAAGGGGCACGTCTGCCCGAGTCCCGTATCCACGGATAACAGTATTAACATCTCAATTGAAACTTCGGCAGGCAGCCATATGGATAGCGTGGCAATGCAGTCCGATGGTTCTTCAATGCTGCCCAAGGAGTCTGAGAACGCCCAAGCCGATATACCAGCAGCAGTTGATACGAGTACTGCAGGGCCTGCCACTGCTGCAGCTCCTACACCCGGTAAAGTAGTGCTACCTGCGGCAGAAGGCGAGACACAGCAGCGGTCTAAATGCATGGATATCTGGCGCCGTGTGTCTTTTCCTTACAAGAGCTTCAGCAGCTTGAGCCTGTGCAGCAGCAGCAAGAACAGTGGCAGGAGCAGTTTTATGTCCGAGTTTCTGTGTGTACGTTACCTGTGTATTTTAATTCTCGCATCATCCCAGCAGCTGGCAATCTCATTCTTCCAGATGGCGGGGCCCCGCTTGTTGGACCCCCCCGTTGGGACTCAGATGGATCGGTACATATCTCTTGCTTTCATTCCGTGTATTTTGATTGGGGCGGCAATTGACTTGTTCGGTATTCTGCCCATTTTGTCGTGTATCAACACACTGGGGTTCTTGGCGTATGCATTTACCCTGGCCCCAGCCTCTTACGGGGCCCACGTGGCCTCGCTGATTTGCTTCTGCGGTTACATTTCGTTGGACAGCGAGCTCATCTTCTGCTGTATCAACAGCATGTTCAGCAGCACCAATTTCGGTCGACTGGCCGGCGTTTGCCAGGCAGCGGGCGGCATTGTATCCCTCAGCTCCATTCCGTTATACAATACTCTCTCCGTCGGAATCCACAGAGGCGATTGCAAGCCAGTGGCGTGGGCTCTCACGGCCGTTTTGGGGTTGATGTATGGGCTCCTCTCCGTACTCTTCTGGGTATCGAAGCGGCATCCAAGCGGGGCCCCCAAATCTGCTCCCGACAAGCTACCAGGCCCAGGAACTCCTGCTCTTGAAGAGGCGTGATTGGACTACCCCCAACAGCGGCCCGTGGCAACAGCTGCGGCTGTTGATCTCAGCAGACTGAGGGCCTATTACACCAAAGGGATGCGCAGCGCGGGTTGCAGGACCATTGGACGGCCTAGAGGAGCCAGCTGCCCACCCGATATGGGTGTGTATGCAGATTCAATACTGGAACAGCTCATGCCGAGTTCAAGAACGATGAGCCCGGTGTTGAGACACCTGGAGAACCCCTAACATAGAGGAATCGAACACAAATCAGCAGAAGCAATGAAGCAATATAGAGAAACAGACAGATACTAATTGAGTGTGCATGGCTGTGTGCTCGTAGCTATAAGGTGTTTGTGGTAACCAAGCCTCCAGCGCCCCCCCCCCCTCCCCCCACCTGTATATGCATGTTTCGGTGCATTGTTGAATGGTGGCAGTCATTGTAGATAGCAATTAAAAGAGGTCAAGCAGTTCTCAGGCTCGGGCCCTGCCCCTTTTGGAGAGATGACAAGGGAGAAGACGTCACCGTTTCTGAGTGCCTTGTATCATCATCTGCCAGTCTATTGGGGGTACAGTGGCTCTACTCTGCTAGGTTCCCAAGACAGAAAGGGGGCCTCTGCATTAAGCAGAAGGAAAACACCTGAGCAGCCTCTTTCGAAAAGCCTGTGGGTCCACTTGGGGGGCCCTATTGGGTTATGGAGGAGGTGATCTACGAACACGCATTTTCCGCAAGAGCACTAGTGGATGGTGACGGTAAGCCATATGATGCAAGAGCAGGACCAGTGCTCTGGGCCCCACATAACTGAGCGCGAGGAAAGTGACAGCGAGGGGGTGAGGAAGGAGAAACGGATTAGGCGAGGTGGACTATGATAAGTGCCAAGCGAGCCTCACGTTGTCAGTCAGTAGGGCAGACAGTGATTGTACTGTGCGCTTAGCTACAAGTAGAAGAGCTTCATATCTCGAGTTTTCGGAAAAGGCGCCACTACGATTACCTGCAGTTTAAAGTACTTCCAAGTGTGTAACTTCCTCAATATGTATTACTGCCCAACAAACAGGAAATTTATGGCTATGAGGGGAGGGGTTTTCGGGGGGACTAGCTCTGGTGGCGCTACAACAATAGATGACATCCATTAAGGATTAGGATGACAGTAAGGCAGGTAGCAGCCGAGCAGGCATGCTCAGAATACAACAAAGCTTCTAGGCAGGAACCTGAAGTGGAGGATCAGCTACAGGAGTTAGAGAAAGGTGGCGTGGCAGGGTTTTTAATGACCAGGCAAAAGGATTTAAGTTCTTTTAGTAGCTCCTAGTAGTCGGGCACTACAAGGTTGTTAATTCGCAGCTACGGGCCCTTGGGGGTCGAGTAGGGAACTCATTAAGGGATAAAGCTTCCGATTCGCGGCTTGAAGTTTCAAAAGCAAAGGGCTGGTCTATGCGGCTACTTCTCAGCGGGGCTTTCTGTAAAGGCCCCGAAGTTAATTTCAGGGCGCCAAGGAAAGCGATGTGGAGGGGCAGGGGCTGGCGAGGGGAGCCGTAGGTGGATTACGTGTAAGTAGGCTGTGCAGAACAGCGGGCTCCGCTTCGCAGTACGCATGCGCTACCTTACTCGCTTCTAGACGTTCAGAACGAGGGGCATGCAGATTCGTGCAGAGTAGACTGACGGGTATGGGAGGGGGCTAGGAAGCGTTAATGGGGAAAACTCGATTGTCTAGCTGCATTCACGTGAGGGGAATCCGCAAAGGGGACCTGCGAAAAATTTGGGAATCAGAGGTCGCCTCGCATGATGAATTCTTGTCCAAACCCCCAGTGATGGTAACCCCGCTATACCCTTCGATCGGTCCCAAAGATCCTCTCGCTTAGGGAATAGACCACCAATTTTGGGCGAGGTTGCGCGTGCTTCCCCTTCACTCCATTCAGGAGTTAGAGTGTGCGTGGCTCCTGAAATCCTTGCTAACTCTAGAGACACCCCGTAGCCCACCAAGATCTACAAGCTGAAGCTTTAAAATGTTTGTAGGGCACCTGTAGAATTCATATGCTCTTCGGAACGCCGATGACGGGCGCAGAGCGCCCATAGGCGACAGTCCGGATTCCATGTGGATGTGTGAGCACCATGCAGGAGTGCCCAGCATCACAGTAAAAGCACATGCTGATTGCTTTTTGGAATATCTGTACATGTAGAACCGTGGACTGGGTTTTTTTGAGGCACTAGAGTGGGAGGCATCGGGAATTATAATGATTCACTGGGTTCCTTTGAGAACACAGGGTTTACAGTAGTGAACGGTCGAGTGAAGGGCAGCGTTGTTAAAGTTTCTTCAGGCGCTCTGGTCTGCACGAAGAGGACACTATACAACCGCTCCCAATTCCTAGGAAGCCCTAGCCATCTACACTCTCAACACCGGACACGTTTCCGCTTTGAAATAAGCAGCAGCCATATCAATGTTTCCGCGGCAGATTGCAGTATCTGGTTACCCCAGCGAGCGCAAAAGCGTCGACGACCCTACGATTTAAGGGGGTTAGGAGAGGTGGCGAGCTCCGGGGTGCGTCACCACATGGCAACCAGGCAGGACGCGTCGGCTGCCCAGTGGTGTTATTTCATAATTTTAGGCTTCGAAGCAAAAAGTGGGAGTAACTGTCTTCGCAAATTGTGGTTTTAGGAAGAAGATGGCAGGCAGTGGTAGCATCGGCCATGGGTGGTGTTTTTCCCCCCCTAGCAGATGACCACAAGCAGCGGCAGCTGCAGGATTAGGAATAGCGATTCCCAGCTCGTACTGGATCTTATTGCAGCCGCAACGCTAATTCTGAAGTATTGGTGAAGTGCTGTGTCAATTTTGCTAGAAGGCGGCTGTTTCTCTCCTGATACACCCGAACCCGCAGCTGCTGTCTGGTGTGTTAATAATACACACTTGCGTTCTATCGGCTGCCCGTCCCTACAGGTACCCCCGTTCCTTTTCTGCCTCTTCTCCTAGCAGTCCGTCCATATTCCGACGCTTCAGGGCCTGAACCCTGCGCTGGCGCTGACTTCCCTTCGGCTGTCCATTCATGCCGACTTGAAAGAGCACGCAAGCAGGCGGAACCCTTCCTCTTCCGCCATCAAGAGCAGCAGTTGCCGTAGGAGTATTAGCAGCAACAAATCAGCAACGCGACCATCAATGTCCCCCCGCAAGGGCGCGGAGTCGGGCAGCAGCAGCCTCTTCTCCGTGGCTGCGCTGGCAGCTGGTGGTGCTCCTGGCCGAGAACCACCCTCTCCCCCCGACTGCAATCGATCTGGGGAGGAGCCTCCAGAGGAGACAGAGTGGGAGACGGATGTTTGCAACGAGCCGTTTGTGGGACCGCAGATTCCCCTCGAAGAGCTTGCCGCTGAATTTATTCAGGGCAGCAACGCGCACAGGAAGATCCTGCATCTCGTCTCGCTGGCAAAACACCAGCAACAAGAGCAGCAGCAGCACCAGCAAGGAGTAACCAAGATGAGGCGAATACGGCGGGACGGGTGCTGCTTTTATCGTGCTTTTCTTTTCGGCCTCTTTGAGAGGCTGCTACACCATCCAGCTGAGGCTGCAGCCCTTCGGCAGCGCGTGCAGAACGTCATTGTTCCTAGAATACTCGAGGCAGGGTGCGCTTCGTTGCAGCTGAAAACAGTGTCTTTTCTGCTGCCATAGACGTACTGCGTGCTTCAGACTGTTTGTGTTGTTGCTGGCACGACCCCGCCTCGCCTGGTGCTTCTGCTGGGCAGTCCATAGGACGCATGCGTGTGTGCTGATACGCAGATACCAACGAGATGTGATAGATGAATTCGTCGAGGGTGCGTAGGTGCCAGAGTCTATTGACGTTAGGGCTCCGGGTTCAGCCGAACTTCCTGGGTGTTTGCATGTGTGTATATTATATATATGTGTGTATATGTGTACGTGTGTGTATGTGTGCGTGTATGTGTATGTGTACCTATGTGTACGTGTGTGTGTATGTGTATGTGTACGTGTGTATATATATGTGTGTATGTGCGTGTGTATGTGTACGTGTGTGTATGTGTACGTATGTATGTGCATGTGTATTTACGTATGTATGTGTACATATGTGTACGTGTGTGTGTGTGTTTACGTATGTATGTGTATGTGTACGTGTGTGTATGTGTGTGTGTGTATGCTGGGAAAAAGGGGTGGGTGTGTGTTGTCGAGAAACTTTGCGTGCTGTGCTTGCCGTTGCATGGAGGGCAGGGGAGGGCAGGAGGCCTTTAGGATGGGGTATGCAGATGTCAACACTGGCGAGTTAAGGGCTTAAATATACAGCACAGACACTGTCTCGGCAGGGAAGACGCCTAAGAGAGGCAGATGCTGGTTCGGAGCATGTGCTTCAGAGATGCTGGGGGCTTTGGATGTCTTGAGCCAGCCTGGTGCTTCTCTTAAAGAGGTGGAGGAGATCTTCAATTCGACTGGGCCTAGCAACTACCTCGTTGTCTTTGCGAGGTGCAGCCAAGCCTTCGGTGCTCCCCTGAAACATCCCGAGCATGCAAGCATGCGTGCTCGAGGAAAAAATGCATGCATGCATGCAATGAAGGCTTTGCGACGTTCACTGGCTCCAGCGGGGTCCTGCATGCGCTGTTTGGAGCAAGGGTTTCAGTGCGCTTGTAGGGGCAGCATGCAGCTAGCTGCGTGTACAGGCTCGCCGTCACAGTTGTTGGGGGTCTCGATGTGTGTATTTGCGTGTGTGTTTGCTTGTGTTTGTGTGTGGCTTGGTGCTGCTGTACCATCGCGTGCGCATGCCAGACTTGCGGCAGGATCAGAGATTCGTCAGAGAAGCTCATTGTTTCTTCCTTTTCTCTCGGGGCACGCGTCGGCTGAAGAATTCTGTGCGAAAGAAGTGGAGCCTATGTGGGTATGTGCAGAACAGCCGCAGATACTGGCGCTGGTGATGGCCCTTGAATCTTCCGTCGAGATCCTCTATGTCGACCAAAGTGCAGGAAACGAACCAGGCATGTTTCACGACGTGCAGCAGATGATGAATGCAAAAGACGATGGCGCCTCGAGAAGGGAGGGGAGACGGTAGCTAGTCAATCCGAAGGACTTATGTACACACCCCGATCTCCCTTGACTGCATGCAGCGCCTTTGTAGATGCATGCACCCCAGCGTTGTGTGGTGCTGTGGATGCCTCAGCTCGCCACATTCTCCCCGAGTCCTCCTCTCCGGCTGTCAAGCTTCTGTACCGGCCTGGACACTATGACCTCCTGTACCTGTAGGGGCTGCTAGCGAGCCGCTAGCGGGCCCTTTTCCGTATTTTTCTAATTACCTACTAGTCTAAGTGCCTTCTCCCCGACTTCCTGTAATTAAATCACACTAGCAAGTGCGCTTCTCTAAGGCTCGGCGACCTAGCCATTTCCAAGCCGCTGAGTAGGAACTATCCCGTTTTCGCCCAAGTTAGCTGGCACCTCGCTTGGCATGGCTGCCTAGATATGAAGAGGGAATATGAAGCTGGCGGAACAGTGCCCTGGACTTCAGGCTGTTCAGCGCCTGCGGTGTATAGTCACCCCCCAACCGTCGCATTGTTTGCATTGAACAGTTTGGAAAATCCGCAAAAGGACATACATTGTGTGACCCCTTTCTAGCCCCGACTGCAGACGTTCGTTCACGCCGTCCTCCACACACGACCCTCGAAAAAGCGCTTTGCTGCCATGGGTTTGAGTTGGGGTAATCGGCCTAGAAAAGCCTTTGGGGGTTCCTGACTTGTTGCGCATCATGCTTAGCCTCAAGAAACCGTCTGTACGGGATGCGGAATGCCTGGCAGAAGGCGCTGTCTGTACTCCTGAGGATCAGGCGAAGGGGAGGGAGGGGAGGACACCACAGAGGTTGATACGGCTCTAAACCTCGCCAGCCCCGCTGGGGGTGCAATAGTGGCAAGACCAACATGGAAGACAGAGGAGAGTTGCCGCGGTTAATAGCCTCCTCTAGCTCTTGCTGAGAGTGCTGCTGCTGTTGCTGCAACAGCAGCAGCTGCAGCCTTCTTCTAGCGATATGGAGGGGCTGCTCTTGCAGTAGTTGCTCCCTGAATTTCCACTGGTTTCTGTCTTGGCTAAATTGTCTGTATACTTTAGCCTCTTCACCCTCATCGATCGAGTGCGGCCGTCTGGCTGCATGCGTCCTGATGAGAAATTCATTCACCAGCGCCAGGTGCCTCGGCACTATTCGGGTGTACAGACCGTAGGTCAGGGCCTGCGGCCATTCCAGCACCTCCTGTAACCGGGTGTACATGCAGTTCTGTACATACAGCAGCTTTGCTTTAAGCGACCCTTCAGGGTCTACACTTAACAGGCGTGGGTGCTGCAGCACTAGCTGACGCAGTTGCTCTTGCAGCTGCTTCTGCGCTTCCTGAACTCGTGAAGACTGCTGCTCCAGTCGAGCCAATGCAGCTGCACGAGCTGCTGCCGCCGCTTCTTCTCCTGCTGCTGCTGCCTCCTCCTCACCTGGGAAAACCTCTTTCAACAGGAGTCCGTCACCCTGGGGAACCAGCAAAGGGCCCCCCGGAGGGGGCCCCCCAACAGCCGAAGCTTTCGGATGCTCCTGCTGCTGCTGCTCAACTGGAGGTGGAGGGCCTTCGCCTTTCCACCAGGGAAGCCACTGGATGTTTTCCTTCGGTTGGTCATCGTGCTGCTGCTGCTGATCTTCTTCCTGCTGATGCTGCTGCTGATCTTCTTCCTGCTGATGCTGCTGCTGCACAAGAGGATCGTCTTCCCCTCCCCAGAAGAAGGGCCTCGTCGAAAGGACCTGCAACCAGACTTTGAAGATGTGTTTCAGCTTTTTTTCCGGCTGCTGCTGCTGCAGCAGCTGCGGCCGCTGCAGTGCCATTTGCTGCAGCTGAGCGCTACTGAACCCCAGCTGCTTCCACCGTGCAAGACGTTCCCTCATACAGGCTGCTGCTGCGGTTCTGTGGGCCTCGGCAGCAACCTTTGCAGCAGCGTCAGCTGTACGTACAGCTGCTGCGCTCGCACGCGGCTCCAGGGCAGCAGCCTCGGGAGTTGCAGCGGAGGCAGCAGCCTCCGCCGCTGCACCATCTGCCGCTGCCGCAGCATCGATTGCCTCGTCTATTGGAAGGTTTGATTTAAAGGCCTTGGGGTTCTGGAGGAGCCACTTCTTTACAGCGGCTGCTGTCCACCCTTCCTCCCTAAGCAGCACTGTTGCTGCTCCTTCTGCAGCTTCTGCGCCCCCTGGACAAAGCAACTGCACCCGACGTTGCAGCAGCAACATGAGTTCCCGGGGAGACAGCCGCAACAAAGAGGGAAAGCGCAGCGCTTCTAAACGCCGCAAGAACGGGGATGACAGCAACATCCTGCGTTGGAGGTGCTTTTGCTCAAGATCCTGCTCAGAACCTTGTTCCTGCTGCTGCGGCTGGTTTCCACTCTGCTCGGGCAGGTTGGCCGCTATGGTGTATACATCTGTAGCCTCGTGCTGCAGCACGAGGCGCAACAATGCGAGATGGGAAGGCTTTGGCTTCTGCGGTTCTTTTTCTAGAGTTCGAAGAGCGAATGCGAGGCCCCTACGGAGCTTATCGGGAAGGGGCCCCACTCTCTGCTCCTCCTCTGCGTGTTGCTGCTGTTTCTGCTGCTCTTGCTGCAGCTTCAAAGGGTGAGGATGGTAGAAGGCGGGCAGCGAGGGGAGGAAAGGCACAGGAGGATCCTTCTGCCTCCTCTTCTGGAGGCGCTGTAAGGAGCAGAGCGCAGTCCATACTCTGGGGGGGGAGGGACGGCTTGCATTATACCCCCCAATAAAGCCTGCTGCAGATGCAGGTTCTAGGGTAGCAAGAAAGGGGGGTTGCTCCTCGCCAGGGGAACCTCTGGGGGAGGAGGAGGGCCCCGTGAGGCCGCCTTTCGGGGGGCCCCATGCTATCGCATCCTTACCGCCAAGCAGATACAGCAGCAGCGTCTGCTGCAGCAGCGGTAGCAGCGGCAGCAGCAGCTGTCGCCAGGAAAAACGCATATCTCGTTCGGGATACACACGAGTGTGGCGGCCTGTCTTATGTGGCCTTTCAACCAGCGACCCCTCAAGGGGGCCGCAAGAGAGGCCACAAATCGAGCGTTTCACGCCTCCGAAATCACTGCCCTTTGCATCTGCTTCATGCAGGTAGGGGACTCGTGTGCGCGGAGGGTGAGAAAGAGAGAAAGAGAGAGAGAGAGTCGCAGAGGCGAGTGGTAAGAGGCGTACCGCTAAAATATGCAATGGCTAAAACTCCACATCCGAACCTCCAGGAACTCTCACTGGACCCCGAAATTCACGAAACGCACGTTTCTTGCTGCCTTGCCTGTTCTGCCTAGCCATAAACAACAACCCCCTAACCCTGAACCTCCAACGGGCTGCCACGCGCCGCAGGGACAGAGTCGTGCTGCTATGAAAAAAAAAGCTCTAGTGGCCCCTTAGCTGACGGGAGCATGCAAGGGGCTCTAAGTAAGGCCACATTATTCATGAGGTCATTGAAATTCCCACAAGATTCCTTCAGGTGTCGCGTCCAGTCCCGTCATACCAGCGCCGCCACGCGCACAGCAACGGCGGCTGCGCTGCTGCGCGCTCTCCAGAAACCTTCCTGCATGATCGGATTTATTTTCCCGGCTCTTGTGCTTGCTTTCTTCGAAGACTTGCACTCTGAAGAAGACCGCAGTCTGGGGAGCTGGCCAGGTGCTGCTGCGGAAGTTCCCCACTGCTGGCATCGACCGCAGGCGAAGCTGCACTGTCTGCTGCTCCGCCGAGAGCTGCGGCGGCAGAGGCCCCCAAATGCTCGAACGTTCGTATGTGCACACATAAGCGGCGTCTACTTGCGCACAGTGAGTCATCCCCGCAAGGTATCGAACCGCAACTCTTCCCTTTGAGGCTCCCCAACGAGCAGCCACCCCAGCAGCATGGAGGGACGGCCTCATAAGGCCCCCGAACCTCCTGCCTGCCCCCCTCTTCCTCCCCATGACCATTCCCAGAAGCAGCAACGAGACGCAGAGGAATGGCATGAACGCGGGGTGGCGACAGCAAACAGGAACGCTGAAGCAGATGCCGGCGCTGACATGGCAGCAGCAGTAGAAGCAGCACTAGAAGCAGCAGAAGCAGCAGTAGAAGCAGCAGTAGAAACAGCAGTAGAAGCAGCAGAAGCAGTAGAAGCAGCAGAAGCGGCAGTAGAAGCAGCAGAGGCAGCAGCAGCCTCTGGAGCCTTAACAGTGGCGGCAGTTGCAAGTGCAGCCGCAGCAACAAATACACCTGAAGCTAGAGTAACTGATGCAGAAGAACTCTGGCCTCCTCCCCCCCTCCTACAGCACTCGCCTCCCAAGTATTGCCTGTGTTGCGCTATCACAGCACAGCGGGAAAGCAGCACGGGGGGCAACAATAATTGCAACAGCAGCGGCAACAACCACAGTACCGACAACAACACCACTACCACCACCACTACCACCACCACAAACGCCACCACCACAATTGCCACCACCACAAACGCCACCACCACCACCACCTTGACATGTGCTCCATCGGACGCGAGCAGCGCCAGCGGCAGCTGCACGGAAGGGAAGGGGAACAACAACTGGACAGCCCCCTTCGTGGAAGCCTTTCTGCAGCAGCTGAGGCGGAGGGAGCTCAGAGGGAGTCACATGTCAGCGAAGAGGACTGCAGAGGCAAGCGCCGACTGCATGCGCCAGTCCTGCGACTGTTGCACCGGACGCAGGCTTCATGGTGCTCGCCACTCTCCAGGTGGTATACATATCTATATATGTATATATGTCTGTGTATGTAGATGTCTGTCTGTGTATGCCAATCTGTCAATCGGTATGGCTCTATGTATGTCTGTCTAGCTGCCGGTCTGTGTGTGTATGTATGTAGATGTCTGTCTGTGTATGTGCAGATGTCTGTCTGTGTATGTAGATGTCTGTTTGTAATGTGCAGATGTCTGTCTGTGTCTGTAGATGTCTGTCTGTGTATGTGCAGATGTCTGTCTGTGTATGTGTAGATGTCTGTCTATGTATGTAGATGTCTGCCTGTATATGTAGATGTCTGTCTATGTATGTAGATGTCTGTCTGTATATGTAGATGTCTGCCTGTATATGTGGATGTCTGTCTGTATATGTAGATGTCTGTATATGTGGATGTCTGTCTGTGTATGTAGATGTCTGTCTGTATATGTAGATGTGTATCTGTGTATGTAGGTGTCAGTATGACTGTATGAGTGCATGTATATGGCTGTATGGCTGCATGTGCATGTGCATTGCCAAGAGAGGGGTGGTCAAGTGTTTTTTTTCAGACGCTGAAGCGGGTGGTTGATGCAGTTCCGTGGACCACAACTCAAGAGTTGGTGGATGTTGTCACAGGGATTGGGCGGCGCTTAATATGTGCAGCTCCTTTGGATCTCCTTGTTGCAAATGTCGTTAGACGGGTACATTTTAAAAGCGTTTTTTTGCAAGGCCTTTTTTAGGCGGCCTTGTGATTAAGACTCTTATTCGGCATACACAGCACCGACACACGCAACTCCCTCGCTTCGCCTTTTCTCCCTCCCTGTATTTCTTTCTCTCGCTTGCATTTCCTTCCCTTCCTTGCTCTCGCTTGCATTTCCCTTCCTTCTCTCGCTTGCTTTTGCCTCCCGAAGCAGAACTTGTGCGCCGTCAAGCCTCGGAAAGGCTGGCGTATGAGCCTTAGAGTTTGTGAGGGGGGGCGTGGTGTCGGAAAGTGGGCAGTGCTGCCTGCGTCTGCGTCTGAAGCGTATGCATGAGGAGTCGTCTGAAGGAAGGCGTGTTATGTGCCTGCGCCGCTGTGGGGTGTCCACCTGTCGTGTGCAGGTGTTGTGTATCTTTCGGACGGAGCACTACAAGCACCAAGATGCGCATCGCCAGTCTCTGAAGCCCACGGGCACGTTGTGGGGTGCGGGATATACAGGAGGGGAGGGGGAAGGTCGTTACAAGGGAAGCGAGCGGCAGCTAGCCGTACGCGGCTTGCGCCAGCAGCAGCCGCAACAGCGAGCCAAATGGGTGGCTGAGCGAGCAGCTCCCTCGATGGCTAGCTACTTTGATCCGTATGCGGCAGTGGATGCGAGAGACTTCCTGCTGCCCGTCCCTCCGACTGTCAAGCAGTCCATATTCGAGGTGTGTTTGCAGCTTGAGGAGAGGTTCTCTTCGAATCTCGAAGATGCTGCGCGTGAGCGCAACAATCTCCACAGCATGGCTGCTTCGTGCTGTGTGTGGACGTGCAGAGCATGTCTGAACTGCTGGCAGAGATTGACAGCCTCTGGGAAGACGGGGAAGAAATTCGAATGAGCTGCTTTCATGACGGCGATTGCATCCTCACATACGGCTACTCTTTGGCCGTCGAAAGACTCCTGATTGCTGTGAGGCACACACCCCAACACACGGCTTCCCTGCTTAAGACGCGATGGCTGCCCCTCCACGCTGAGCACTGGGATTACCCTGTATGTACCTGTGCAAGCAAGGCCAAAAAAAGAGGTACCACCATGAAGGCGCTTCGCTAAAGACGACCCTTTAGGGTGGAGAATCTACTTACACACTCTACACCCCCACGGCTAGCCATAGATTCCTCGCCAACGGCTTCCAATCCCGAACCAGGCGTGGAGCATAGCCTTAGGCTCCTTAGATTGCCGCGTATCGTGTGTGTATGCATATGTGTATGTGTGTCGTGTATGTACTGTGTATATTTTTCGTGTATGTATGTGTGTATTTGTGTCGTGTACGTACTGTGTATGTGTGTCGTGTATGTATGTGCGTATGTCTATGAACGTCTCTGTATATGCCCTATATATATATATATATATATATATATATATATATATATATATATATATACTTAATACATATATGTGTGTGTGTGTGACATTACGTGTCGTGTCCTTCTCTCTATTTAACTCGCCATGCGTCTGCTGCGCATCGGCTCCTTTCTCTCGAGGGATTTATGTGGAAGGCGTGTTCGGTTGGTGTGTGGCTTTCAAGGTGCACGAGAAGAATCAAAAGCTGCAGCAGGCTGCGCGCCGCTCGTCCTCATCGTCTTCTTCCAGGTGTTGCTTCGAGGTGGTGGTGTTGGGTGGCGATGCGGAGGACGGAGGCAAGCGACTGGCAGCCAATCTAAAGAAGGCTAACATCCAGACTACATATATTCCCGACACGGCCCTCTTCCCCGTCATCTCCAAGGTGGATAAGGTCCTGCTTGGTAGGTTGGCGGGGGGAGGGGAGTTGACGCGGGGAGCCTGTGAACAGACACCCTAAAAAAGAGATATTCTGACTGGGAAACTGGTCTAGGCTGTGCATGCGCGGTAGATTACCATGGTGATCCCGTGTTAAGTGTTGAGGAAGTGCTGTCTCTTCGTTGCCCGTGTCGTTTTCTCTCTTGGTCTCTGTGCGCCTCCGAAGCAGAGCGTGGGCAGTTCAGCATGAGTGTTCAATGCAGCAAAATTCAGAAATTATATTTATTACAAATATATATATATATATATATGTACATGCGTGTTTTGGAAGTGGTCTTTAACACTTGGATCTAGATGCTTTCTTCCCTTTAAGCACATCTGGCGCTGTCACCCCCGGACTTGTTGCTTGGGGTGTACGTGTAAGCACATGTGTACTTGTATGTATACCTATGTTTATATCTATATATTTATATATATGTACATGTGTTTGTGTGCCTCTATGCACGTGCTGTTAGGGACTGTGGCGGTGTTATCGTCCGGGGGTGTCGTGACGGTCGGCGGTGCAAATTCTGTAGCGCAAGCCGCGAAGTTTTTCAGTAAACCCCTGATCGCAGTTGCACCCCTCTTCAAGCTGACGTATCTGCCCTTTTTTGACCACCATAGCTCCAACGAGCTGCTTCCTCCCGCAGCGGTAAGCGTGTGCACAACGCGTTATCCAGCAAACAGTCATCTCCAAAACCCTCCCTGCTGGCAGCACGCTGCGCATAAGGCCCTCAGACAGATCAAAAATCCAGCGCCAATGGGAAGGATGGCCGGATCTCTACGGCGTTGTTGCTGCGTCTGCAGATGGTCCCCGAAGGCTTAAAAATGGGGAATGTCAGCATCAGGTAGGCCTTCGAAAGTGCTCTCCGTCTCACCAGCCGATTGCGCAGCCTTGGCAAGCGGGCACGCAGCGACAGACACCACCTCGCGAGTCAGTTAGCTAGTGGGTTTTAGGTGTGTCTCGCGCCTCAGTTTGCTCCTCTGTGTGTTTGTTTGTGCGGTCTGTTTTTTGGCGCACTCCACAGGATCCCAATGTTTGACTACGTCCCTCGTTCGCTGGTTTCCGTCTTTATAACAGACGTCGGCGCCATCGACCCTAGCTACCTCTTCACCCTTTCGAGGCAGAGGTACCACGTGGACGACATCGCTCTCAGCATTGTGGACTAGCTAGTAGCTAGCCAACAATGCAGCCTGCCGGCGGCGCGCCTAACTGCATCTCTGAGCCGAGCAGGCGCCTTCTAGCGCGCAGATGCAGTCATTGCTGCGTTGCTTATGGGGTAGGGTAGCTAGCTGCTCGTATCGCTAGCGGGATCGCTGCCAGGGCCAGGAGCTCTCCCCCTTCTGGCCAAGGGTACTAGTCACGGAAATAGGCAGTCTGTGTACAGACGCACGTCGCAGCTGCGGCGCTTGCACGCTGGAGCCCTCTCACGCAACTTCTGCAGGCGTGCCCCTGCCGCTCTCGCCTTGAGGTGTAGGTGCCTACAGCGACCCTTGCTGATCGCCCCCGTGCCCAGTCAAACGCCGAGCGAGCCACATGTTTAGGGAAAAAACAAGGCTCCTTGAGTGATGTCTGTCCCCCACACCGTCAACACAGGGGCTGTCACCATGCAGTTGTGCGTCCCCCCCATCGCCTTCTCTCTCTCTATCCTCGGAATACGGGGTATTGTACTGTATTGTATGGCCCGAGTGTACCCCCTACTGGCCGAGGCCTCCCGGCACTGGGGCCCTCTGCTTCAAAAACCAACTCGAGCTGCCACTCCGCATGCACGTAACGCTAAAGTGTAACGACTCTCTGTCTAGCCATTAGCTGCGTGTGCCGCGATCCCCCACTCCTCGCATGCTGCGCTGCTAGCTAGCCGCTAACAAGACGCCAAGGCAGCCGAAGCCTCCTCGCCCCTCCAGTCACAGGTCGTCGTAGCTCGTGGTTGGCCGGGAGACCGCCTGGGGTGTACATACACACCGCGCATGCAACAGAGAGCGCCCCCGCCTTCCAAGAGGTCGCCGCAGTCACTCTACCCCCTTGCTCCCCTCCCAAAAGACAACTGCCCACACTCTACCCCCTTGCTCCCCTCCCAAAAGACAACTGCCCACACTCTACCCCCTTGCTCCCCTCCCAAAAGACAACTGCCCATGCCTCGTCCCCTACCTAGCAGCCTAGCATTCCAGCCTGCCGCTGCCAAGGGGCCTCGCCTCCCTAGCGCTCTGCTCCACAACTCACCAGGGGTGCAGCGGCTGGGCCGTTGGGAGAATCCCAGTCTCTCTGTCTTCTCAAGTGCGGGGGCAGCATGTGCGGAGGGGGCAGCAGAATAGGGCGTGAAGGGGGGCCCCCCGCTGCGAACAAATCAAACTAAACTCACTGGCAGGGGTGAGAGAGATGCAGCTGCACTGGCGTCCGAGCCGCTCAGGGCAGGCCAGCCAGGCGTCCACGCCTACACCGGATACACCCGGCATTGGGATCGCGTGTAGGACCCCTGAGCCAACCCGCCTCGTCCAACTCTTTACATGCACAGGGTGTGGGGCAGCGTGTCACTCTAATTTCTTCCGGTGTCAACGACGCCAGAAACACGAGCTCCGCAGTTCGCGGGAGGAACCACGCGACGAGGCGCAACTCACGCATAAACATCGAGGGAGGAGGCGGGGGGGGGGGCCTGCCCCTAATCGTCAACCTCTCCCGCTCGCGATCTCGGTGTCTCTGCCGCTGCTGAGGCAGTGTGATGTGTTTGTTCGGATCGTTCATGTACGCCGTCCGCATGAGGTGGGGCACGTACTGCACACAGCACACCACTAAAAACCCACAAGGCCTAAATGCAAGCTGGCCATAGCGTTGCACTGCACGCAGGATCTCCCGCTCTGAGGCTCCAAGCAGCCAGTGTACAAGGACCTTGCCACGGCTGCCAAGCTTACAGGCCAGAGCTAAGGCTTCCAAAAGGAGCAGCACTCACAGACAGACAGGCACCTTCCTTCCCAACTCTCTCTCTCCCCGCCTGCCTGCCTGCTGACCACCCACAGCCCTTCCCACATCCACGTGCCCCGTAGCCTACTCTGTTGATGATCCTTGCAAGTTCTCGCTCATGCTTCTTCCTGTGATGGAGGTGAACAAACGAAGGAGCCTTGAAGAGCTTCTGGCAAAGCGTGCAGCGATACCGGCCCTCCGCATCCTTCGATGTGTGCTGTACACAGACCGCCCCACACCCCACACCAAGAAGCCTCCAGGAGATTAAAAAACGGCGCGACCGTTGAAGCACAGCGGCTCCCGTCGAGATCGACACCACACCATCGAACCACACCATCGAACCACACCACAACACACCACACCGTAGCTCTTAATGCGAGACTTTCGGCTAAGCCTTTTGGGGGGATGACCACGCCTTACTTCTTGGCAAAATGCCGTCCATTTGGTCTGGATAACAGGGCTCGCTTGCTCGTCGAGGGGAGGCGGAAGGTTCTGCTGCATCCTTGCCGCCATCTGCAGCAACACGCGCAGCCGCTGATCCAGCTGATCTGCCCACAGCTGCTGCTGCTGAGACACCCCGACACTGCGGCTGCTGCTGCTGCTTTCGCCGTTCGTAGCCATGTCGTCTTCATCCTCCGGCTGCCTCTGCTGCTGCTCCTGCAAGAAATGCTGCAAATGCTGCGGAACCGCAGGCCGAAGGTGTCCAGCTGTGGCATTGAGGTGCAGCTGCTGAGGGTCGTCATACACCTGCACAACGCACGCCACAACCCCACGCAACCCCACGCCGCAACACGGTACAATACATCCTGGACGTCGGACTTCCGCGAAAAAACACACCACGCTTTCTTTGAGAGGCCTGTTGTGGGATCAAGCATACCTTGCCGCTATAGTAGCATACGCAGTGCACATGGCGCAAGTATGTGAGCATCAAGTCCAGCCGCCTGGAAAGCCCGAAACACCGCATGCAGGAAAAACGCATGCATGAAGGAGCGTTCTCCACACGCAAAAAGCTGCACGGCAAAATGATCTCCCCCAAAGATCAGTCTTCATGATCGAAAGCCACACGCAAAAAGCTGCACGGCAAAATGATCTCCCCCAAAGATCAGTCTTCATGATCGAAAGCCACACGCAAAAAGCTGCACGGCAAAATGATTCCCCCCAAAGATAAGTCTTCATGATCGAAAGCCACACGCAAAAAGCTGCACGGCAAAATGATCTCCCCCAAAGATAAGTCTTCATGATCGAAAGCCACACGCAAAAAGCTGCACGGCAAAATGATCTCCCCCAAAGATAAGTCTTCATGACCGAAAGCCACACGCAAAAAGCTGCACGGCAAAATGATCTTCCCCAAAGATAAGTCTTCATGATCGAAAGCCACACGCAAAAAGCTGCACGGCAAAATGATCTCCCCCAAAGCTCAGTTTTCATGATCGAAAGCCTCCAAAAAGCAGAAACTCGCCAACAGCGCCAAGCGAGAGGCGCGCCGTGTCAGTCGTGGAGCACGTACAGCCAAGCATCTTCAACCCCATCAAGGATATCCTCCAAAGGGTGGCTCGCATCCGCAGCGCAAACATCCAACTGCCCGTCTGCAGGAGCAACGGCATGCTCAACGCGCCAGCAACAGAAATATTGAGGCACGCGCGAAAGCACCAAACAGATGGCAAAAATAGCCGCATCGCCTTCGCAAGCACTGCCCTCCAACACGCAGCCTTCCAAGCAACCGTTGAACGCTGGCCCCCTAAAGATTCACCCCCTTCCCCCATTTTTCCCCTAAGCCCTTACCAAGCGTTCGAATCAGCTCCCACGCTCTTTCGGTGTCTTTGTTTAGTCTGTCCGCAGTGGCAGCAATTGGCGGCGTAAGTGCAACCCGCACGGAGGGGCCCACCTCGGGGGGCCCCTGCAGCTTCAGACGGAACTCCCGCAGCGCGTCACTCTCCTCACCCGGCTTGTCTTGGTAGAGACGAACGAGTCTGCATGCATGCACAACCCACCCACACACACAGCAACAGCCCTGAACTTCGACCCCTAAGACAGCGCCAAGCTGCAAGCACCAATGAGGCCCTTCAGGCACACCACCAGCTCCATGAGCTCACGTGAATTCAGCGCCTTGCGCCAGCGCCTCATCGGCAGCCTGCTGAGTCGGGAAGAAGACATGCGCTGTCCGAGATGCCGTCAAACCCCCGTTCGATACCATCGCCACATACAGAGCTCCCCGCTTCTGATTTTCGCACAAAAACCGCAGTGTCATGTACATACACCCTAAACTGTAAACATCCCATAAGAAGGCACGGACGCCCCAACAGAATACACTCTGGGAAGCCTCCACGCAAACTCCCCCCACCCCACCCCTCCCTCCCGCACGTGTCAGAGACCCCACCCCGCCAAACAACCCCACTAAAAAACACCTCGAGTGCCTTCAAGATGTCGAACTTGTTGATTTGTGGGTCCACACGCTGCACTTGCAGGCAGCAGGCGTTCGGTAACAACAGGAAATCTGTAGGGACATTCAAAATGCCAAAGGCCTGCTGCTTCTGCTCCTCCTCCTCCTCCTGCTGCGTAGACACCCGAATCTGCCTTGGCCAGTCGTCAAGCAGCAGTGGCGAGATGTCGCCTGCAGCAGAAAATTCAAAGCACCCGCCGTCTGCCCCGCCATCAAAGACTCTGGAAAAAGCGTCCGCCTATCCCCTCGATCACAAAAACACCCCCAAGCAATAGCGCATGGAACGAAACAAATACTCCAAAACCTCCACGAACCACCGACACCCGCCAACCCTGCATGAGCACAAATCAAGGGTAAAGCTTCAAGAAAAAGCGGAAGGAGGAGCACCAGCAGGCGAAGCGAAGCAACTGTCAACAAGGCCTGCCCACAAGCATCAAGAAAATGCGTAGCTACCTTCATCCGCCAGGAGGCCAACGGGAGCCTCAAGCCTCAAATTCCGGAAGCCGCCCTCCTCCCAGCGCTGCAGCACGAGCCCGCATACATACATGTACAGATATATATGTATATATACCCCCTGCCATGAATTGTGTTGCTTTTTGCTGCCTCCCCTCCTCGTTTGGCTCTGTATTACAGGAGCTGCGCCATTCTACATGCAAAGTGTTCATAAGGCACGAAAAAACCGACAAACACCGAGGCGAGTAGGCGGCCTCAAAACGCTTTGCTCGCTCGCTGCATCGACGGAAAAGCACACCTGCAGGAAGCTCCTGGCTTGCTGTTGAGCCCTTTCCCTACAGCGAAGAAACTGCTCCCTCAGCATGTTGGGGTTGTATGCTTCTTGCATGAAGCCTGAACGCAGGAACGAGAGAGGGCAGCCTAGATCCTGAGCCTTAGCGAAGCTCCGGGGCACAGGATCTACCTGCATGTACAGTCCTATATCCCTGAGACTTTTCTAGCGAGCCAGAGTTTCACGGAAAAATCACAGGGGGCCCTCAAAGGAGGGCAGGGCCGACTGACGCAGTACCTAGGTGGTGGTTTTCATCGAAGAAGCGCGCAGCATGATGGGCCCTGTACTTTTCCAGATACGCCTTGTATCCGTCGTTCAGAACATCCTGACTTGTCCCGTCAGGCTGCGCATACACCCCAGCAGCAGAGTCGCACGCCTCCCTCCCTCGCCGACTGGCAAGCAGCGCTCTTCCGACGCAGGCAGAAACTCTGCGCAAGAACTCAAGACCCTTACATTTCGTAGAACGAACTGCTTGAAGGTGAGCATCGGTCCATCTAGAAGACTTCTAGGATCGTCTTCTGCCCCAGACACATCCATGGAAGCGGGGGGGTTCCTCCCTTCCCAGGGGGGGCCTCGCCAAAAGGGAGGGCCCCCCGAAGGGGCGCCCCGGGGGCCCCCGTTTCGTCCCTCTGGGCCCCGCCGTCTGTACCAGCCGCCCCGCGAGGAAGGAGGGGATCTGCTGCGGCTGCGCGCCATTTTCAACCCTCAATCCCAAGTCATACAGCTGGAGAGATTGCGCAGGGGAGCACCAATCCCGATGATCGGGGCAGAGTTGCTGCCGCCGCAGCGGCCTAAGCAGCAACTGCTGCTGCCGCGAGCCTCGCTTTCCTGCTCTCAGAGTGTCTGCAGCTGCTGCCCCGAAGCCCCTGCAGCAGCTGCTGCCTTGCCTTGAGGTGCTGCTCCGGAGCCTACGGGCGACGCTGCTACTACGGCAGGTGCCGCGGCAATTGGATAAAGCCAAGTTTGAAGCGTCAGCGCCACTTTGATTGACAGCGGGGTGCACAAGTTCTGTGAATCCCCCTTTGGGGCCTCGGTGTAGTTGCAGCCACAGGATGGCGGCAGCAGGCGCGCGTAGCCAGTGCAGAAACCCTCGGGAAGCAGCAAAGATGATACTTTAAATGCAATAGAGAGGCTAAAGGCAGGACTTGAGCACTAGCGACGTCCCACCACCACCAACAATGCCGTGGGGCAGACGGGCTGCCTCGGGGCTGTCCATACACCCCAGATGCATGTCTTCTCGTTTACGGCCCATCTCTTTCCTTTCGTCCTTTCTACGCCTCCCTATTGTGTTGTATTTGATATCTGAGGAGGTCACATGTGCAACTGTGCACCCGTGGCTCGAGTGGCTGCATGAGGGCCCCCTAGCGGCAATCTGCAGCAACTGGCGAGCCAAAATTCGCGCGGATGGCCGTGACGCTCCGCCTCAATTAAAAGCACTACGCTTTACATGGACTCGTTGCGGTAGTCACTGTAGAACAAGTCACCAAACCGTCGGCGAATCCAATCGGATGCAACCCTCTAGCATACCCAAAGTGAACGGGGGTTCGGGCCCCTATCCCATCAAGTTGCATGGTGCTTGGAGTTTGACGTACGAAGCCTTGCAATCCCCCTAAGAAAGGAAGTGAGAGTCCAACCTATTTCAAACTCTAGGCAACAATAGGCTGTAGGCGGAGCACCGAGCAGCTGAGCGGTGTCGCGGGTGGGTCGTCTATTTAGGGCTTAGATGGTGTTTCAGAGTTTCTAGCCGGATCGGTGCATGACACTCAACGATAGCAGCAAACCCTGGTTGTCCCATCGCGGTGTATGCGCTGCCCAGGAGCCTCTGAAGAAGAGCACACATGCGCACAGCCATCTGGACTGTGAGGTCCGTAGTGTGTAGCTAGCTATTCGCACATCAACCCCAAACCTTGGAGTCAGATACCTCTGATTTTCAGGCCTATAGCTTCATACCTTTGCAGGGTTTGCCAAGAAACACTGTTTGTCCCCTAGCGCGTCGAGACACCAGAAATTGCGCCCCAGCTGCAAGGCGGCCCCCGCATCTCCTTCATCGACTGCAATGGAAGCCTAAAAAGCCCAAAAGTGCACGATCGTAGCGGCTGCAACACTGATTGTTTTGACGCTCCTGCTTCGAAGGGTAGCACAGCTCCCTTGTACGCTGCCACTGTAAGGCGTGCAGTTTAGGGTTTAGAGTTTGCGTTACAAGCGTTAGGAGCTCTTCCAGTTCGGTCCGTGTCCCCCCGTCTTCTTTCAGCTTTCGAACTTTTTTTGAAAGCCCCTCCAGTGAATATCCGAGATCGCGCCACCCCAAATCTGCCTTCTTGTCGTATGGTACCACCACTCCCAATCCTACACACCAAAGAGGTACACCCTCGGCTAGGTGCACTAGAGGCGCTTACACTTGGGGTAAATATGTTTCAGAGACTCGAGCTGCTTCTGAAGTCGGCCGGCAACTCGATCTCACTACACACCCTAGAGCCCGAAGCGTAGGGTGCTTGGACTACACCTCAGGGCTTACCCGAGAGATCCTTTGCTATGCACACTTTCTTGCGTCTTGCTGCCCACTGAGCTGCACCCTTAGCAACTCGCTTAGCTATCGCCTCCAACCTTTGACTTCCGCTGGCGTTAGTGCTGCTGGCGCTAGGAATGGGAAGGAAGTCCAGAAGCCTTGCGCAGAGATCTCTGCACGCAAGCCACAACATTTTGCGTTCGGAGTAAGAAGAGGAAGACCACTGCCGTCCAATGGTGTACTTTTGCTTCGCACCATCCCCATCCTCATTACATGCGTCTCGTGTGTATGCACAGCCAACACGTACTCTCGCTCTCCGCGCGAAAGGGCTTGTTTTCCCTGGGAACTCCCTCGTGAAGCTCCCGCCATAGATGCCTCCTGTGCGGCATCTACTGCGTGCCTAATGCAAGCGGCAAAGAGAAGCGGGAGATGAGGAAAATCCTCTTTTGCAGCAGTGGCAGCTGCCGCCTTTGCCTTCGAGGGTTTCGCATTCTTGAGATCGGTGTCGATGGCGGCAAAAGGTGTCTGGACACCAGAGAGGCCGGGATCATTCCAAACCACACACTCTGGGCTAGACTCCTCTCGATCCCTAAACAAAGAAAAAAGAGGAGACGAATCATCGGTGCTGCTGCTGCCGCTGCTGCTGCTGCTGCTGCTGCTGCTGCTGCGCATCACGGGAATGCATTCAGGTAGAGTATAAAGACTGCGGGAGTGAGAGGGAGAGAACGAGGCTTGAGGGTCTGACAGAAGGTCGAAGGGGCCTGCACACAGACAGCGAACCCTAAATCGTAAGTCATAATCCTGGAGCTCAAAGCCTGGACTTCTTGGTTGCAAATCGGCTGTATCTTTGCGCTGTGTGGAACAAGCAAAGTGATGGGGTTTCAGGTTTAACATTTGGATTTCGGGATATACCGCAAAGAGTGAGGCCTAAAGGCTTCAGGGCGTCTCTGGGGTCCTTCCCTGGTGGAGTGTGCGCACAGCAGAAATCCCACAATGCTAACAGTCCAAGAGTATCTGCTGACGCTTTTGAATGATTATGCAATAGGAACTGTTGCTTCAACTGCTCATACATCTGTGCCTTCTGTGGCTGCCCTTCCTGCTGCTGGCACCGTTGTGCTTGTTGCTTCTCCCCAGGATCGCGCCTGGTCTTTTTACATTGCGGAAACAAGCAGGAGGCTGCTGTCTCTGTTGCTGCGGACTTGGCTGCAGCCATTGTTGCTGATTCTGCTGGTGCCTTACGCTTCGTCCCCATGCTCAGCCGCTTACTGCGGCTCGAGGGGCCCCCCATAGTGAGCTGGGCTAGTGGGGGTCGTTGTGGACTTGTGCTGACTGCTCTTACTACTGAGGTGTATTCGCCTCTAAGAGACTAGGCCGCAGCTGCTTGCTATTACTGGGATATACGGCCTAAAGCCTAGAATTGAGGGTTCAAAGACGCGATGGGCTGCCATAGGTCAGAGGCTACGCGTTGGGGTTTCAGGCTCGGGCTGTCTGGACACTCCAAGTGTCTCGACTGACCAGGAATGCGTGCATGCACCCCCTTCAAGCTTAAAGATTTGCGAGTAACTTGTAACGAAACAAGCTCTACATTGATTATAAGGTTTTGTAAAAAGCTAGGGAGTGTAATAGGATCAAGGTGAAGAGTGTAGGCTCTTTTGTTGTCGAAGACCACTGCTTGTGCGCAGCCGACAGATCCGACTGCCCGTTAACCCCAAGCCCTAAACCCGAATTCGTAATCTGGAAACTGCGAATCCCATAAATCAAGCTGTAATATGTAATCCTGTTGCTTATTCGCAGAGCCATACGCCCCTGCTGTAGCTAGTTGAGTCCCACCTAGGCTCCATGCCGTTCGCTGAGCAGTGATTCAAGAGAAATAGCACGAGATGAGGTCAAAAACTCTTTTACCTTGAGAGGGGCAGCCATAGCAGCCGTGTGGAGGTAGTCGGAATTTGGACACTACTCGCATATTTAGCCCGTAACACCTCCTTCAATATTCTGGCTAATAGTTCAAGGTCTTCCTTAAATTCACGAACAAGTCAGTCTTTTAGCCCCTTGAACGGCGATACCTACTAGGAGCAGCTTACGTATATGACTGACAAGTTAGGCTGTGCCAACTAGCGGGGTTCCGATCCATTGTCTGGCAGTCAAGGCTCTAGACTTCAGGGTAACGGCTTATCCACTACCTTCGCACGCATCTACACTAGCGATAAATCACGGTGGGAACTAAAACTGCAGGTCTAGAGCATTTGTTCTAGTACTGGAGGCTCCTTTGAAGACCTCTCACTGCACTATACAGGAGACTTTTGAAGAATACTCGTGGCTTTGATTGACTGTCTCTGTCGCCCCCAGTAAGTATCGCTCTACGTTTCTTTGACAATGCAATGGCTTTACAATGGTGCTCTAGGAAACACGTGTACCCTCGGCTGGTACACTAAGGCCGGTGCTTTGGTCTGAAGCAGCTCACGTGCATTGCTACGACGCTGCACTTTTCGAGGTGCCCTGCTGAAGGTTTGGCCCATTCGGCAAGCCAAAGGACACACGAAAGGGAGATATAGAAGTTATGCAACCAAGAACATGGTGATGCACAGGCATGGGTAGTTCAGTCAACTACCAAAGAGAAGTCCCTATAATGGATTTTGCAAGCGATTGAGCTCCACTTATACACTTTCCACAACACTTATTATATTTATTAAACTAATAAGCAAGGGACTTATTGGCTTGTCTTTCTGCATACCTTACTCACTGCAGAGTATTTTTAACTTGACACAACAGCACGCAATGTGGTGTGCGTCTGGGCTTGATGCTATGCGCAACTAACTGTTAGTGCTGGAAGTGGCTAGAGGGTGTGACTTTCCGCATTCTAACAGTTGTTCTCCCCTTGCGTCAAGAACTCTGGGGGTCGCGGGCTAGGGAAGGAGGAAGTCTTTCCAGAAACACTCAACTAAGCCATTGAGTCCAGTGCTAATTGTCTCCCTACGGCGACGTTAGATGGATGTTACAGGCTTTAGCATCTCATGGTTTGGTGCGGCAGTTCCTTGCTTGTCCACTGGCTGTGGCTGCAGTGGGATTTCAGGTTTCCTTACAACAGCTGTTTGGTTTTGGCCAAGTAACCTGGTAATTCAGCAATCTGATTCTCTTCGGCAACAGGCTGATGAAAAGCCTTTTCGCCGTGAAAGCTTGACAAGCGTTTGCTGAGGAAGCAGAGGCCGGCGTGTAAACTCATGAAGGCTATAGCACCAGAGCTGGTCAAAAGACATGAATTGGCAGCTGAAGAATGTTTCCGGATGCGTGAATACGGTTATGCCTACAAAACTTTTTGTTATTCGTGAATAGAAGTAGGTCTTCGAGTATTTTGTAAGCCATTTTAAGACGTGCTTCGGTTTTTTCACCGCCGACGTAGAGAAACACGTGCCCTATGGCATGCTTACTGAGAGGAGGAGCACGTTGATGGGGCTCTTATCATGTTCAGAAAATCGTCTGCCTGCAGGGAAGACTACAGTATAAGCTCTCATGTCTCCTCTGACTCATCGGTTAATATCGGCATCCTTTAGCACTAAGCTTTGGAATGGTTGAGAACGCTCGAGCACGAGAAGCTGTCTATAAGAAGCTGTGCTCGTAAAAGTTACAACTTATAGAAGCAGCTGCATTATCAGGAGCTATATAGTGTCAGCTTGAGACGTCACTTCAGGATGCGGCAGGATGGGCAGCGAGTCACCGATTAAACAGCTGACCGGAGCGGCCTCCGCAGATGAAGAAGCAGTTGGGGCATCAGCAGCAAATAAGTGCAAACCATGCGTATTTGGCTAAAGAAGAACGGCCACATCAGAATCAAAACCTATTAGCTATCGAGGCCACGTCAGCTGGCACAACATTACTTTGTAAGGTGAACGAGAAGAGAAAGCCAGAGAAAAGCCCCGCTTCTGAGGAGGCCTGGATAGCTTCTCAACAACGCACATCCTTCTACTCTAGGAGACTTGGTGATGAATCTGGAGCTACGAACACATGTAGAAAGCCAAAGAACTTGGATAAACAGAACTGGGCTCAGAAGATCCATACGACTTGGCAGGCAAAGAAACCATAACAAGAAATCTAAAGCCACCCACGAAGACTGCCACGCTGTGAAGGAGGTACGGAGGATGTAGCCGCTATCGAAGACCCAACAAGGTTAAGGTCTGCACTGATACTGGCTCACATCAAATAGAAACAATATTCAAGCACTTTTAGCCCTACAGTCCTCGATATAAAAAGTGAGTCCTTCATTTGACGGGGCAATACCGTACTGGGAAGTGCAATATGCCTCTCGACGCGCCACCGCAATCCCTAAAACTCAGGCTTGCTCAAGGATTGCGAAAAATACAATTGCCAAGGATACGGCATAAATTATCAGTATATATAGAAGTTGGGTTATATCAACATAGTCCCTGACGTCTCAGGTACATCTAGGCACCTTGACGTAATCCTAGAAATGCCATGGGGTACCCAACGCAAGGCAGTCATGCGTCCATAGGTGTGCGCCATGGAGGTAGGCATGGCATGAAGCCCTCGAAAAGAGCAGCTCTTGGTCGCCTCAGCAGATTGCATTGTTCCGATAGTTAGCAAGGAAGAGTCAGTAACTTAGCAAGGGGAGGCAGGGTCTTCCTGCAGGTGGTTGTGCAGTGTGGTAAAGAAGATGGTTCTGAGCATGCCTCCCGCCTGAATGGTTTTGCTAAGGATTCTTCTATGAGAATTTTGTACAACGACTAGCTGAGGAGAGGCAGGGATGGGAAGTTACCAAGGGTTTTGTGAATGGGCTAAACGATGACGAACGAACTGCTGGCAGGCTGGCCACCTGCTGGTCAACCAGCACACCGTTTTAAGATAGTACCTGAATCAGTCCTAAGCTGTATTCCATGTTGTCGTAATGCCCCACAGCCTGAAGAGCGTAGTAGTTGGCGGTTGGATGATTTGTCGCAAAGTCCTACGGGTAAGAATCTACTAGCGCTTTGGGCGTAACCTCGAGTTGATGTCCAGAATGGACAGAAGGTGAGACACCTGCGGTAATCTTAAGCCCCTAAACAATATTGCTGTGTCGAAAAGGTTACTAATTTTTTCTCAGCAAAGTCTTCGCCGAAAACACGGGTCAACAGTTTCTCTAACATTTGGCAACACAGATGCCGCTTTAAACTTCACACTCACCCCGATGCACAAAGGGACGTTGCACATGCCAGTCGCAGACTCGAGGGCACCTGTATGCCTTTTAGAATCTTCCAATCCCAGCTGAGCTGCTCTGTCATGTTTATACGGCCTCTTGAAAGCCCATCAAGGATGGGTGGATGGCTCTGTACACGTCTGAAGTTTTAGTTCTCAGCAAGACTTTCAAGAGCATGTGAGCTTCAGTTGTTGTGGGACAAGCACTAGCCTTTAAAGGCATGCAAGTTGTGTTTTCTCGTAAGAAAATTGTCTCTCGGATTCTGTGCTTGTCTGTAGAAATCGGGAAGATACACAAATAATCGAAGCGATTAAGTGGTGGCTTTTACCTATACACACCCGTACGGACGATGAGTTGTCGTGTGGATTTGCGTCATATTGCCAAGATAGATTCCCGATTTTTATGGCTTTGCTGCTATCTTGGCTTATACACCTTGGAAAGCAAGCTCTTGAGTTTTGAAAGACAAGTCTGACGCAGCAGCAAGGACCCGTGTCGGCAGCCGTACAACTCCTCCGGTACTCACGCTGCGCTTGAATATGAGCTCCATTTGCTTGCAACAATTGATGCTATTAATAAAGCGGTGGTGACGTATCTTCAAAGAGGCTGTGGAGCTCCAGTGAAACCGCTTTAGTGCGGGCAGGCGACACTACTCGATGTGCTAGGGCTTTAAAAAGTAGCGGAACTATTTGAAGGAGAATCCTTTTTGTCATTCGTAGCAACCGTCCGCTTTTGATGTACCCTATGCATAGTAATATGAAGTTTGATAGCACTAGAGTGGCTCTCTTGCTGCGACGCGCCCTGCAGTATCACATTAAGGGGAAGTACATAAAGGGCGCTACCAGCCTTGTCGTCACTTCGCTCTTGCGAAGCCCGAGTGATTTAATGATATGTCGCACAACTGCTTGTGTCTGTACCGAGTCCCGCTTTGTATCGAGATTGCTTAAGCCATATGCATCCTGGTTTAGATACTATTGCCAGCATTCAGAATGGCAGGAGGGTAGAGCACTGGCGCGTTGAGGATGGCCTGCGGTGGTTCAAAAGACAGCGGAGACTCCGCCGCTTGTACTTTGGGGCTAAATTCCAATGTGCGTATCGTGTAAATCACAGGATCACATTCTCGCGGGCTGTTGTTGTAATACACTATGATGAAAGGGGTCTCACTGCCTTTCTGGTGGCCTCTGATCTGTCTCGCGGCGTAGTAGAACACCGTCATTTCCAGAATGTCAGCAGCTGAAGCCGCCCAATTCATCACGGCCTGGTGTTTTACAAAGCTTTTCAGTACTTTGGAAGGCTTTGGAGTGATGCGGCAAGAAATAGATTTGGGGCTGTCGGAGGTCAAGGGTTAGGATAGCATGTTTGCTACTTTTGACATCCCCAGCGAACACGTGCATTTCATTGCAGTTCGTCCCTCGTGATTGCTCCATCATGACTCAGGAAAACACTAAATTATTTCTAGCGCCTGCGTAGATACTTCACGAGCTCCCCGAGTACATAATGGAGGAAAGAGATCCTAAAGTCATTGGTGCTCTAAGGCATGTCAACGTGAGCCGCCAACGCGCTGACCATGACATAATCACTGGAAACCACCTTGACGTAGATGGACGGAAAGAGCGCGCGAGCCTCAGTCTTCTGCAATACATCCAACCGTATGCCCGCTTCGATTCATTCGCTGTACTCTCTTTCGCTTGCTGAGGAAAATCATTTTCCAGCACTTCACCTGTCTATTCGTTGCTCTCCTGTATCCTAGTCTACACTGAAGAGCCTTCCCCAATCCGTACGTGAACCTGTTGGTCCGAGGCTAAGACCAACTTTCAGCAGCGTGGGGGTTCAGGAAAGGCTGGCTGATTCACTTCAGTGCATCAGGAGAGCTTATGAGAGACAAGCACAGAAGTATGATAAGTGGCGGTCGGCTGTGTATTCCAAACCTGAAGAATTGGTCCTAGCGGACAGACAGGCTTCACGAGGTGCAGCAGAAGTTTACCAGAGAAGGGAGTTTTGCGACCAGGTGACTAAGACCTCTCGCCATCCCCCCCAGTCAACGCCCTTTCGCATTCTATCAGCTATCCTAAAATTGAAGGCGTCAGAACTATCTACATTCGTTCCATAAAGAAGTGCCAAAATCCCTCGAATTATTCGCGGAATTCGCCGCGCAGGCACACCATTTGTTTGGAGCCGGCTGCTCTACAGGGAGCCCTTGAACCGCCAGATCCTAGAACTAGTGAACACCGCAGACAGATTTTCATCTGAAGTTGTTGAAAAACGCCAAGCTCCTTGGTTGCCGGAGGAGATGTTCTGCTCTCTGCAGCTCTCTTCAGTTCACAAGATTAGCTGCCATAGATGATATTCTCAACTTTCCTTGGTACTTTTCTTTCCCCAGAGTATAGTCTGCTTGTGAAAGATACCGTTTTCCATGGAAACCTTGAAATGTTGTCGGCTGTTGTAATAAAGGTGTTAGCTAGACACAGCTTTATATGCTGGCATTGAAAGGTATGTTGTTCCTACATCCTCTTTGACGCCTCGTTCTTGGCTCGGAACCGACAGTTGTGCGTGGATCTGGTGTGTTTCCGGGTAGAATTCGATGTACACGATGCGGAGGTACCACTGAACTAGTGTGTACTCCTTACACATCTTACGTGCCTCCTGTTTTCTCGTAGCGTAAAGCTCGCGCGTTTCAGGCCTCGAACAACAGCGAGCCATAGCGCCTCCGCGGTAGTGGTCGTTTGGTGCTTGACCATTGCTGGCAAGTGTGTGTGGTCCTAACCATCAGTTTCACTTGGGCGGATTACTCACACGTTTGCTTTTCGGATGTGGACTGTCTAACTGCTCATGCTTACCTGGGGAATAAAAACAGTGCGGTAAGCCCTCCAATGTCTTGCACGTAGCTGGTTTCGATGTACACGTGTGGAACACGAGGCCATGTGTTTTGAAGTAGGGGGAAGGCGTAGAGGGCTAAATTACGCTCACACACTTCTTTTACACTAGTTAAATTACATTTAAATAAAAGCTAGGAAACAAGCGACTAAATGGTTTGTCTTCCTGCACAGCTAGCTTTTGCAGAGTAACTCTTTTTTTGATACAAAAAAGGTAATGTGTGCATCTTGCGTATATCCCATCTGCAACTAGCTCTGAATGATTGGATTCCTCAAATGGTGCCTCTACGCACACGGTAGCTAATCATATCCCTTTATATTTGGAATTCAAAGAGGCGGGGACAATTAGAAGGGGAAAATCTTTCGGGAAACACTCAATAACTTCCGCTCTGTATTATTGAGTCTGAGCTTCAGGCTCGGTGCGGGGTTTCTTGGAGCGCTGCACGTTAAAGACCTGCAGTAGGAGACGACACAGCAACTGTGGCACACACCTCTTATTAGATTTTTTCAAACAATCTTTGCTATCTGAGTTTGGATCTGAAACCAGTCTTTTTTCTGCAACATTTTTCAGATGCTTTCTTGTAGGAGCTTATTCTCTCACCTTAAGTCCAATACTACTGGACGTGAGGACTGTTGGAGCCCATCTGGGACAGCCAGTATTTTACGTCTCGTTGAATATTTTGGATGGGCATAACCCTGGATTTTGGAGTTCTAATCTTTTGGAAAGTAGGCCCATTATCTGGAGTAGGGCACTCGCTCTACATTAGGTCTCAGTAGGGAGGAAACTAACTCCGGAATGAAAACAAACTCGGATTTAGTTTTGAATGTTCTTTTAAAGCGCATCCATTTGCACTGCCCTGGCCTCTCAGTGTTCGCATATAGGGGAAGCATGACTGCTAGGGTGGGGGTCGCTGCATCCTTCGAGCACCTCCACTCTTTCCACCTAGTTTGCACATAGCATCGAGCGCAGACAGACACAACCTTGCTTCGTATTGTATCAGACTGACGCTACTCTGTGATGAATGGAGAGATACGAATAGCCAAAACCAATTAGGCAGCTGTTTGCCAGTTTATATTTAATTAGAACAAATGTATTAGAAATTGCAAGTGAAGCTTAGCGTGCTATATTGGGTCTGTATATACTTTTCGCTTTACAGCAAGCCTAAGTCCGTGCTATAGGACCTAACGCTGTGTGCCTGCACACCATATTGCACTATGTGGCCGGATTCCATTGAGTGCTTGGAGTGCTAAGAGGGATCAGAGAAAAAGTCGCGATCGAGCTTTCCTCTCGCATCATAAGCCGAAACCCTGTGTGGGGAGTGGAAGAAAGGTCAGAAGGGAGGCCGCTCGTAGGGAAGACTGCAGTCTTTTGAATTTCGGTACGGTTTGGGTTGTGGAGATTCCCATGGGCACCATGGGAGAAGGGATACGGAGATACGGTGACCTCAGTGTACAGGCACACAGCAAACATATACCCAGAATATTGGCTGCACTATCTGCCTCTGGGAAACTGTACCAAGGCGCGCAAAGAGCGCGGCCCGCTTGAACGAATCCTATTAAATATCGACTAGCCCGGGTGTGCGAGTGAGCGATTGCCTAAGCCCGCTATTGATCGAAGATGACGTGGATAGGGCCTCTAAATAGAAGAAATTTCATTTTTCTGGTGTCGCCCTTGTGTCCTTCGCGCGTAGTATATCTTGGAAATTTTGAGCGATCGGTACGCCCATTGCGCGCCACCGAGTGCAGGAGAGGAAGTATTCTGTGCTCCGTGGCATTGCTGCCCTACCAGGATACATAGGGATAGAAGAATCAGTGTTTAAATCCCTACATTCACCGTGATTTGGGGTGTATCGACACCTCAAAGGTCGATGAGGGCAGTCTTGCATGTTGCCGGTTGCAGCGGCGCTCAGTGTCGCCAGGCGAAAGATAAGGCGTGGTGGGTCGTTCTACTATGTACATTTGTGGCTAGGGAATGTTATTTTTCAGATGTATTCATAGATATGCCTTGAAAGGACGAATGCGCATTACATATACCGGTGTGTTAGGGAAAGTGGTGTGACCGACCGTTGCTATGGAGGCGCCCGTAATTCGGTGCCCGAGTTTCCCTTCTTTTGCTGTGTTTTAGTGCCAAAAAGGAACCAGTGGCCCTAAAATGCTCGACATAATAGGGAATCCTCTGTACTAAGTGGAAATGCAGGTTTCCGGATAATTACTTTGTGCTCCTATTCTCGACGCTGTATAGAGGAGAACATTGCATGAGAAAGCGCAGCGAAGGGTCGAGCCCGAGGGTGGCTGTGGTGAGGTCCCCTTAAAAATGTCTTCCTCCTCCTTCCTCCTCCACTTCCTATTAATTGACTTCTTTCCACCATCTAAAAAGCGAATTAGACTGAAGCAAGATGACCGCAGCGCTCCCTCCAGACCCCTCGTCTGGGATCAGAACTCCCTGCCGTGAACCGGAGGTCCGCGGAATGTACTATGGGGAATTCGACGGTGAGGGGTCTCTCAAAAAGCCCCAAGGCTCCGGAAATTTCCGCGTCAAAAAGGGTAAGCACCTTTCCCGAAATTGTAAGGGCCGCCTAGTGCCTATCCTGGGAAGCTCCCGCATCCAGGCTATTCAATCTGCGACCATGGAGACCTTGCCCCCAAACGCTGCCTTACCTCCTAAAACACAGCACATAGGGAGTACCCCCCGGCACGCCTAAGTGTGCATGCCTTAGCGCTCGTGATTTTCGCCCGTGGCCCCTCCTGCCTTTCCCTCTCGGGGCCCTGTCTCCGCTCCTAGCTGTGTGCACCTGCGCGTACACCCGAAGCGACTGCGTGCCTCCTGCTGCCAACGACAGGGGACACCATCCTGCTGAGGGCTTACGAAGGCACGCAGAAGCTCCCCGTGGCAGGATGCACAGCCACCGACCCCCTAGGCAAGGAGCTGGTGCTCGACAGCAGCCGCGACACCCTTGGAAACTTCACTTTCGTCCTGCAGGCCGAGATCCCTGGTGAGGCTTCACGGCCGATTCTTGTGGGAAGGAAGGAGGGGGGCGAAAGAGCGCTCTCTGTGCTCGACTGCGCCCACGAGCGCTTCGTTCAGCGCGGGACGGGGGAGAGAGAGGGCTGCAGTTCTTTCCCGAAGACTTTCTCGTGTCTAAACTTGCATGCGGGGGAGGGAGAAGCGACGTGGCTCTGTATACACCCTCACACTGAGGGGCCTCTCTGTGGCGTGCAGGGCCCTACCGCCTATGGCTCACGTTCGACGCTTCTTGCGAGTCTGGAGTCCCCTCCACTGCCACCAGCTCACCCTCAGGGAGACAGGCGCAGTCGTCTCCTTCCTCTCAGTCTTGGCTTCAGCAAGAGCACCTGCAGCAGCCGCTGCGAGGGCCTCATAACATCATTATTGTGGAACCAATCATCACACTCAAGGGAAAACCGATCCACGCGGAGGCCCTTAGCGTACAGACCGTCCTCTCCCGCTCCCTGGGAGGCATCAAGCGCTGGTGGCGGATGTAAACACACACATACATAGACACATACATCAACACACATAGACACATATACACATAGGCATAGACACATATATACATAGGCATAGGCACATACATACATAGGCATACACACCTACATACACACATTCATAGGCATAATAGACACATACATAGACACATATAGAGACACATGCTCATACACATGCATACATGTAGAGCCACAGACACATACATACACACATGTAGAGACACATACACATATACATACATACACATTGAACCATAGAAACATACACGCCCATAGAGGCACATACACATATACATACATATACACACATACACATACACACACATATACATACACACAAATATACATACACACAAATATACATACACGCACATATACACACAAGGACAAGCGAAAGACAAATAGGCATGCAATCCCACAAGCCCATAGGGTAGTCCATAAATCCTGGTTTAGTCGATGCATGCTTCATCGGAAGTGGGGTCGGCTGGCGACGGCAGAAAGAGGGAGGAGGCGGGCGCTCTTGAGAAAGTCTCAGCTGGCGTTTCCGCTGCAGCTGCTCCCTTTGCTGCAAGTGGAGTGAGAGGGCACAACACAGCAGCGTCAGGCGTGCTGTGTCTGTGTGTGTCGTGTTTTCTGCAGGTTTCAGCATACAAAGGATATGGGATACAACATGGTGCACTTTACTCCGCTTCAAACCACTGGAGAGTCTGGCAGCTGCTACAGGTCCACTGCCGCAAGCAAGCACGGAAATCCGAATTTCCCAGCTTTGCTTCCTTCCAGTTTGGCACCACAGTTTCCCTGCGCCTAGAGAGCTAAGACCCTTCTTTGCTCCCTTGTAGCGCATGCACCGTGTAGGGTTTGCGGCGTTTGGCGCGTTTGGGTGTGTTGGTGCTCGGCTGCAGTCTTGCGAAGCAGTTGGAGATAGATGCCTTTTTCTTCCGAGAGGAAGAGGATGCATCTGAAGCAGCCTCTCAGGGAGTGTCTAGCAAGGGGACCGCCAAAGTGAGCGCTGCTTCGAAGGGGACGGCCTTGCCCAAGGATGAGGCCGAGGGCCTTCAAACTTTGGCATTAGCGGTGACGATGCTCGAGAAGGAGCTCGGAATTCTCTCTGCTACCGACTTGGTTCTCAATCACACTGCAAACAACAGCGAGTGGCTTGTGGACCACCCTGAAGCAGGGTATGAATCGAGGTTGAAGGGGGGTAGGGCTTGCTGCTTTCTGCGTCTGAGAGGAGTCAAAGGGCGCGACCGGCTTTTTGTGTCGCACTCCCTGCGGCCTGTTGCCCTCTTGCGTCTGGACTTGCGCCTTCAGCTTCAGCGCGTGGAAACACGAGTGCGATGCGTGTGCATTTCGAAGGTATAACTTGGAGAACTCGCCACACTTGCACGCGGCGTTCGAGCTGGACTGCGCTCTGCAGTCCTTTTCCGCCTCCTTAGCTCGCGGGGAGCTGCGAAGTCAGTTTGGCTGTTCAGGCATCATCGACACAGAGGAAGACTTGCGCCGGGTGCTGCATGCGCTGAACGAGAAGGTCATCAAACCCTTCCACTTTGAGTCATGGTTCACTATGGATGTACTGCCCCTCCTAGACCGATGGAGGCAAGACCTGTGTAGCGCAGTCTCAAGCACTGCTAAGCAGCCGCACGACTTTACAACGCCAGAAGAACGGAAGGAACGCGTCTTCCAGATGGTACAAAGCTTTCAAAGTGCTTGACAGCGTTGTGTGAAAGAGCACGCCCTGCATACGCGTGCGCTCGTGTCCACTGTACGGGATGTCTGGTTCCTATGTGTATGCGTAGTGTGTGTGCGCAGGTGTATGTGTAGTATGTATGTGTGTGTGTAGTATGTATGTGTAGTGGGTTTTTGTGTGTATGTGTAGTGTGTGTATGTAGTATGTATGTGTAGTGGGTTTTTGTGTGTATGTGTAGTGTGTGTATGTAGTATGTATGTGTAGTGGGTTTTTGTGTGTGCAGTGTAGTGCGTGTATGTATAGTGTGTGTATGTGTAGTGTCTGTATGTGTAGTGTCTGTATGTGTAGTGTCTGTATGTGTGTGTATGTGTAGTGTGTGTAGTATGGTTGTGTGTGTAGTATGTATGTGTGTGTGTAGGACGTATGTGTGTGTGTAGTCTGTGTGTGTATGTGTAGTGTATATATATATATATATATATGTGTAAATCTGTGGTGTATCTGCGGGCTGCGTAGATGTACAGATATATGCATAATATATATATGTGGATATGTGTGTTTATCTTTTAGGCCCTGCGTGAGACAGGCATTCGTCGAGGCCGGCCTGTGGAGTTTGCTGCGGGATTTCTCTCTGCCTTGTATCCGTCTGTCCACTTTGAGTCGGAAGTGCACGGAGCCTTAACGGCAGCGAAGGATCGGTTGTTGCAGGAGGCGCGGGCAGCGCGTGCGAATTGTTTGAGTGCCATAGAGGGCTTGGTGCGGTACGAAAGGCTGCAGTGTAAGCGGGGGCCCCTCTCGACGGACCACTGGAATGCCCTCGTGCCCAGATACTTCACCGTGTTAGTCTCGAAAGAGACAGCAGCGCCTAGCAGTTTCGCCAGCAGCGGTGCTGCGGAAGGCGCAAAGCCTGTCGCTTTGGCAAATAACGGGTGGGTTATGGGGTGGGATGCCACAAAGGACTTTGCGGCTCCCGGATCGCTTGTGTATCTGCGGCGAGAACTTGTTGTCTGGTCGGATTGCGTGAAACTGAGGTAGGCCTTTTGCGCCTTAGTGCAAGCCTCTTGGAGCGCTTGCGCTAACGTCCTCTCGAGCTGGAAGGCAGCACGCGATGGGGCAGCAGGTGTTCGTGCGTTTCCTTCTGGGGTGGCGGGGGCCCCTTAGAAGAGCGGCCTGCAGGGGCCCCCTGTCTGTTGTGTGCACGCGCGCGTTGTAATTATGTCTGTGGCAAACCCTTTTAGCCGCTGCATCCGACGACCTGTGCGGAGCTTGGACTTGCGCTTGCCAGGTATGGGTGCCGGCCGGAGGATTCTCCGTTCCTCTGGGAGATGATGGAGAAGTACTGCAGAGACACTGCCAAGATCTTTCCAGCCGTTCGGCTCGACAACTGCCACTCGACCCCCATCCATGTTGCTGCGGTAAGGTGGGGAGAGGTGGGGAGAGGGAGAGGTGGGGAGGTCAAGGATGTTGGCATAGCGGCACCTTTTTTCCTGCGCAAAGATATAGAGACATGCCTGTACGCGGCCTTTCTCCCCTTTCGCGTGGGGGCTGCTGCGCGCTCTCTGTGTATCCGTATTGGCGGTGTTTGCCAGCAGATGGCGTGCTTGGCGCTTAGGAACTCGAAAGGGGAATTAAAATGTCAGCGGGATCGTGCCTGTGGTGTGTGGGGGCGATGCATGCGGTGCAGCACATGTTGCGTGAATGCCGCCGCGTGCGTCCCGACATTTGGGTGTACGCTGAGCTTTTCACGGGCAGTCAGGAGGCCGATCTCCACTTTGAGCGCCAGCTGGGCTTGAATGCGCTTATTCGCGAGTCCATGCAGACTCGGAACCCAGGGGACCTTGTTTGGCAGCTGACGCAGTTTGGCGGTAGAGACGCCGTGGGAGAGCTGGATTCACGCCCTGCGTACTTGCAGCTGCCTGCAGCAGGAGCAGGAGCAGCAGCAGCAGTAGGAGAAGCGTTGCGTGGCGAGCAGGGGGCTCTCTTGAAGCCTCTTCCAGCGCGGCTGTGCCCTGCTCTGTTTTATGATTGCACTCACGACAACGAGCCTGCGGCAAAGAAGTTTACGCCAGCGGCAGCGCTGCCGTTTGCTGCCCTCGCCGCGGGGGCTGCGGCTGCATGCGGGAGCACCCGAGGCACCGACGAACTCGTGCCGGAAACGCTCTCCGTGGTTCATGAAAGACGCCTGTACAACGATTACCATCCGGAAGCTCCCCTGCGAGATCCCAACAAGGCAGACGTTGGAGCTGGAACATCCGCAAAGAAAAAAGCAGGGCACGCGGCAACAGCGCTCGAGAAGAAGGAGGCCGAAGAAAAGGAGGATGAAGAGCAGCAGCAACAGCAGCAACGAGAAAAAAGAACTGTGGAAATCACGTGGCACGGCGAGGCACAGCGCGTCGTTCTGCGTGGGGAGTGGGACTGCTGGCAGAAGGACGTCGAGATGGAACGCTGCGCGGGAGGATTTCGGTGCGAGTTGAGGGAGGACGCACACTTCGTGATGCAGGTGGGAGGTAGGCAAGCAGTTACCAAAGAGGCTGTGCAGTACAAATACGTTGTTGACGGCACGTGGACGCTGGACCCTTCAAAGCCAACCGCGACCGACTCCCAAGGGAATAGAAACAACCTGGCAATGCTCCCTGGCACTCGCCATCACGCGCAAGGTATGGCTGGAATGGCTAGCTGGCATGAGCGCCATCCCCGATCTGTAGAACCGGGTGCTAGAAAAACAACAGCCCACTCTGCAGCCTTCTGTGCGTGAAGGTGTCGCTTTTTCCCCTCGCTCTCTGAGAAGCGTCTTTTTCGCCTTCCTTCGTAGTGTACGACCCTGGTTCTAGGGAGACTGCGCCTTGGGGTGGTACTCTGCACGTGTGTCTCAGAGACTCTGCCTGGACTACTGGCCGTACGTCCCACACTCAACAGCCTCCATGTGCGCTTAGCTGAGGAGGGGTTCTCGCAGCTTTCGGTGTCGCTACAATCGGACGATGTCGTTCTGCTTCAACGCTGCAACCCCGTCTCGTTGGAGTGCTGCTACGTCCTCGCGAGGTGTGCGTACAGCTGGAACGCCCCCGGCGGGCCGCTGCCAGAAGTAAGTTGAAGACTCCAGAGAGAGAGACACGAAGTCGCTTTTCGCCGCGGCCTACCTGTCGCGCCTCGACTGTGTTTTGGTGCATCGCGACGCTCGAAGCGCCGTGTGGGAGAGCCCTCCGCACTCTCGAGGCTGTTTCCGTGTGCTGTATCCGGGTCGCCTTATTTGACTGTTCAATGGGGGCGGGCTGCTGCTTCTGCGAGGCGTGCGTGCAGATCCAGCTGAGCGGTCGCATCACGGAGGTGCCTTTGGTGGCGAGTCTGTTCGTTGGAGGCAACGCTCTAGGGGACTTCCAGCCCAACCCCGCCCGCATCAACGGCTTGGCGGGTTCAGCGCAGGTCCACGCAGGTTTGGAGGCGGTCGCCAGCTGGACATACAGCTCAGAAACGGGGCTCACCACTGTGAGGCTGCACGATTTCCCTCCCGGCTCAGTGGCCGTGGCGTTCACGGAGCCGGAGAAGCGCGCGCTGTTGCAGCAGCTCGAGCAGCAGCTGCAGGATACCCTCTCGCGTACGCCCGCCCTGCTGGCGCCAGCCTCGCCGGCAGCTCTCAACAGCCTCATGTTCCGCTGCAATCAAGAAGAAACAGACGCCTCCGGCGGGAAGCGAGGAGTCTACGACGTTCCCGAGTACGGACCTCTGGTGTACTGCGGCCTGGCCGGGGTGGCTGCGGCGTTCGACGCCGTGCGCATGCTGCTCCCCAGAGACCAGCTGCAGCATCCTTTGTGCAGGAATCTTGTGGACGGAATTTGGCTCCTGGAGTACGCCGCGGACAGACTGACGGAGCCCACGCTGCTGCCCCTGCAGCAGCAGCTGCAGCACACCGTGCAGCTCCTGCAGCAGCTGAAGGGCTACGCGTGGATCAGGCCGCGCATCGCAGACAGGCTGCTCAGTGGCGTGTACGCGCAAGTGGGCGCTCTGGTGCTGTCGCGTCTGCCCGCGGCGTCGGCGATTGCCCCCACAGACTCCTCAGTGGCGGCCGTCGATCCGCTGCTGCTGCATCTCCTGACAGCCACGCTGCAGTTCTACGGGCGAGTGCCTTCTTCGCCCTTGGTCTGGGGCACGCAGGAGCCCAGCCTCTGCGCAGGCCTTCCCCACTTCACCACTGGATTCATGCGCAACTGGGGGAGAGACACGTTCATTGCCATCGGCGGAAACCTCATCGCGACGGGGTGCGTGAGTGAGCCCTCAAACAGGCGGGAGGGGGGCGGATGTCTCGGGCTCGGATGGCGAGCGGCGTTTTGTGGCTTTCTCGCCGTCAACGCGGCTTTGCATGGGCTCCTCGAGTTCGAAGTGACTGCGCCTCACGGGAATCGCCAGAGGGGCCGCGCGGCGTTGGGGCGGGCTGCAGAAGTCGGTGCGCATGCATGGGACTGTGCGCTCGCATGGCTGCTGCCCTTCTTGCAGGCGCTATGCGGAGGCTCGCGCAGAAATCCTGGGGTATGCGCGCGTTCTACGTCACGGCCTCATTCCGAATCTTCTAGATGCCGGCAACAACCCACGCTACAACGCTAGAGATGCCACCTGGTTTTTCATGCAGGTAAACGTTTCGGGGCCCAGCACTCACCTACCCCACACGCTCCAGCTGCAACTCCATTCCCCCCCCTCCTGATTTCCTAGCGGGAAGAAACAACACCGAGGTCTTGCAGGGCTGTGGGTGCCGTTCTTCTTGCCTGTCCTTGGCGCCAGCGGGCACCTTTTCCTCGAACGTTCCACTGCCACATGTCAAAAAGGCACACTTCCCTGCTCGCCACTTGGCGACGAATGTTTGAGTCTTAAAGAGCTCGGGGTCGAAACCTCCTTGCGCACAAACATGTAGTAGTAGTAGGGCTTGCCCTCCCGCTTTGGGCCGCCTTCGAGCGTGCGGCTTTTCTGCGATGGACGCGTGCGTGGCGTGTGCTCCAGGGAATCCAGGATTACTGCAAAGCAGCGCCTGAAGGTGTGGACTTCCTGCAGACGCAGGTGGAGCCCAAATATGGCGTTCATGCGTCGCAGCTTCCTGAACAGCAGATTAAAACCCTCGCGGATGTGATGCACCATATTCTTGCCTCCCACGCGAAGGTGCGAGAGCGGCTTGAGGCGTGGAAAATGGGGTTCAGAGTGTGGATATATGCGCCCCTCTTGTTCGCTGCCCTGACTGTCAGCTAGCTCTGCGCATTCTCTGATGGCCTTTGGTAAGCGGCGTACGAATGGCGGTGTCGCGAAACAGCGTAGTATGCTGTGCAAGTGTCGCCTCAGGGCATCTCCTTCAGGGAGTGGAATGCTGGCCGGCAGCTAGACGAACACATGCAAGACAAAGGCTTCGATATTGAAATTCGAGTAGATCCCAACTCGGGTATAATCTATGGCGGCAACGAGCTGAACTGCGGCACGTGGATGGACAAAAACGGCTCCTCAGACAAGGCAAATCAAAGACTGCTAAACTCCAAACTCTGAGCCGACGCCCCACGATTGACAGAACGCTTGCACAGTTTTCTGTTCTCCAACTGGCGTGCGAATTTATCTCGGAAGCAGTGATGTATTTAGTGGCTGGTGGCTCTCGTTGGAGGCGCATGGCCATATATGCATGCAGGTGCTGCTCTGTCGTCTTTTTCTTCTGGACGCAAGGCCCCTCATTGACATCTTTGTGTGCTGAGGCTTATGCCTCTTTGTGTTCTAGGCTGGAAACAGGGGGTTTCCTGCAACACCCCGGGACGGCGCGGCGATAGAGATTAATGGTCTGCTTAAGTCAGCATTGCGATTCGTTTCTCGCCTTCCTGAAAACGTGTTCCCCTACAAGTCGGTCTTTTTCGCTGATGGATCGGAGTGTATGTACACCCGGTGGGCGTCGTTGCTGGATGCAAGGTTCGAAAAGGTCTTTTATGTTCCACTTGCGCCGGAAGAGGACGCCGAGTACTTCCTCGAGCCTAAGCTCATCAACAGAAGAGGCATTTACAAGGACACGCACAAGGCTTCAACTCCCTGGGCAGACTATCAGCTCAGGCCCAACGCCTGCATTGCCCTAGCAGTAGCGCCTGAACTTTTCCGACAGGTACGTGAGGGCTTCAAACTGTAGTGGCTACGGCCTACGGTGTGTATCTGTGTGTGTGTCTGTCTGTGTATCTGTGTGTGTGTGTCTGTGTGTCTGTGTGTCTGTGTGTCTGTGTGTGTCTGTGTGTGTCTGTGTGTCTGTGTCTGTGTGTCTGTGTGTCTGTCTGTGTGTCTGTGTCTGTGTGTCTGTGTCTGTCTGTGTGTCTGTGTCTGTCTGTGTCTGTCTGTGTCTGTGTGTGTCTGCCTGTGTGTCTGTGTCTGTGTGTTGTGGGAATGATAAGGGTGTAGGGTTTTTGAAGGATTCGAGTTTTTTTCTTCCATGGAAACAGAACTCCCGTAGCGCTTGAAGGGCATGTGGTGGGGGTAGCTTATGGGCAGGGAAGTCAACTGGTCGGGGTTGAAGCGTATTGAGCTCGGCGATGCAGTGCGTGGCCGTCTTTTTTTCTGAGACGTGGGCCTTTAAGTGAACACGTCATGTGTGGACGTCTCAGTTCAAGAATGCAGGACTTGGGGTGTAGCGTCTGCGCCATGATGCAGCGATCCGGAAATCAGACATGAGGTCTGGGGTTTTTGCCAGTCTCGGAGTCTGTGATTGCAGTCTTCTTGCGTGGCGTTCTTCGAGGGAGTATGCCAGTTGGGGGTCGGTGAGAGGCTTTTTTGCGTTCAGAGCTTGGGGTTTGGTTTCTGTGACTGCACAGGACCACGCGCGTAGCTATCTGCATGCTGTAGAGGAGTATTTGCTTGGAAACGACCAACTCGGCCTCAAAACTCTCGATCCAGGGGATTTGCAGTACCGACCTGACTACGACAACGCAAATGATAGCTGTGACAAGGCTGTTGCCCATGGATGGAACTATCATCAAGTAAGCAAACCACGAGGCCCTCACGATTGGAAGCCTCCTCATGGAGGCTTCTCAGATTGAAACGCGTTATGAAGGAAGGAATCCAGGAGGGTGGAATTTTTCTATACGACCGATAACAGAACCTTCAGAAAACCCCTTGCAGAGTGATCAAAGCGCAAACTTTTCGCATAGCCTTCTTTACACTGTGAGCTCTCCGCCGTGCGGACTGCCGATTCTGTTTGCGTGGCTTCTAAGGGTCCTGAGTGGGTGTGGCCTCTGGGATATTTTTTGGAGGCGAAGCGGCTGTTTTTTGATGACAGTGGCGCTCCTGCAAAAGGGCCCACCAGCCCCCATTCCGGTGTGTCTACAGCCGCAAGGCGCACACTACTCAGCTACCTGAAGAAGCACCGCGATTACATCCGAACCGACGTGTGGCGCTCTCTCCCAGAGCTGACGAACCACAGCGGCACGTAAGACGGCCAGAGGCTACCCCATAACGGGTTGTGGGCCTTTATGGTACCAGGTCCTCTTCCAATCTTCATTTTGTGCTTCCCCTTTGCGGGGATCGAGCACCTAGTAGCGAGCTGCCTCTGTGGGATCCAAATCTTCGAGCAAGCGCGTTCACATGTATAATGAGTGTCTGTTTTGCCCTCCGCGCAGATATTGCCGAGACAGCTGCCAGGCACAGGCTTGGTCCGTAGGGACGGTCCTCACTGCGCTGCTGACCCTAGCCTCGGCGGATTCCAAGGTTTAGGCTTTACAGGTGCTCAATTTGAGGTTTTGCTTCCATGACTTTTGCGAGCAGGGGATACCATACAGGGAGTCTTTTGGCCTTTGGCTTCCTCCAACCCTCCCCTGTAGCTGACAAACTCGGCAACGCGTTCCGTTGTATCTGGCTCGCCTGATAGTTTTGTAAGCAGAGGGCTAGGTAGATCGTCAAATATCCCGTTATATGTGAAGCTGGATGTGTCTGACCAGCCAGAAACTAGTAACAGTACTTTTGTGCTAACGGGCACTCGCGCACCGCAAAAAGAATTCATCTTAATCTGTTGTGATACTGGGTTCCAGGGTTTATGGCGTGCAGTTGATACAACACGTGAAGGGCGCTGCTTTATAAAAGCACTAGCTGGGGTTGCCCACCACCTCGTGTGGCGGAATATTTGGTAACAAGCGCGGCAGGAGGGGGGAGAGGGGGTAAAGGGGAGGGGACAGGGGAGAAAAAAGAGTACCTAGACTATCCAGTTTTTTACAAAAAAGCTTCGCCTTCCTTCCAATTGACTGCTCTATAGACGCTGGCTCACTGGAGCAGATCCGAGACGGTACACGAGGTCGTTAAACGATTTGATCCCCTTGGCCCACGGCACTTTCTGAACAGAGGGTCAATGGCAGCACAGAATTGACAAAGATATCAGAAGCGCTGCCAGCGATGGTGGCGCTTGCAGACACCCTCGCAGGCTCTAATGAAAGCTTATACTTATTAATACGATAGCGTTCTAGCGGCAGTTACGTTCCACACGGATGGGATATCAATGGACTACACAGCCGGATAGCAGCGTCTGAAAGGGCCAGATGGCTTGTAGCCCACGGGTGCACACAATTGCTAAGCGCTCAGTAGAGGAATGAGAACGAAAAGGCACATTCGATTGAGGAATGGAAAGCTAGGTAGGCGCAGTATAAGCGTCGCTTCCTAACAAGGCAAATGTGATGTATATATATATATATATGTATACATATATATATATATATCGGAGGAACAGATCGACGCCCGCAGTACACCCCAGTCGTTTCGTGTCAGGGATTACAGAAAGAAAAAGATCATCTTTCAAAAGAGACGGGTGTTGGACCTTGAGGTAAGACCCGTCTAGATCTTGGAGCATAGTACAATTTCAGGCATGTGCTCGTCATTAAGCCCACCATCCAGAGTCTCTAAAGGTACATTATGCGATTAAAACAGTTTGGGATGCGTACAGCTTCCCGATACGCTAAACGGCTTGCTTAGCCCAAAGTATGACATTCCGGATAACTGGCGTGAGAAGGAAAGCCTTATCCGAGATAAAGGAATAAGAGTTTTATCCTCACTGAAGTGTGCGAAAGCAGAGAACGCGCTAGAGCTCGAGTGTGTCTATCAAAATGCGGCCGGAGAAGCTGTTTTTTGCGTAATGCGCTACTCAATGTCTGAACAAACAAACTATGCAAGCAGAGCGTATAGGCGTAGTCCCTACTACGCTTATAAGCAAGAAATCCTTATCTATAACCTGTAGCTTAGCACAGAAAGTGTTGCCTATGGTGCCTCCTGTTCCGAGTAAATGATACTCCGCATGCCTGTATCTTTTATACTTTGGCGTGTAAAACAACAGAGTGTGTTCTAGTTCTGCTGTGGCAGTATTTGAGTGCGCACGCTGAAATCCGTGATCCGAAATAAGCACGCATAGTCTATCATGCCTTATCCCAAGGTTTCTACGATGCAACACCAGGGACACATTTGTCGGACCCCTACGGCAAACATGCGACCCAAGAGATGGACAAGCGAACTAAAACTGCCCTCTACACTCGCCTACCTGTGAGCAAACCTAATGAAGTTACCCCTCTGTGTGTGTATAAGCCCTAGAGCGGCGGCCTCGTTTTGGATGTCGATTCGTGAAGAATGTGCAGTCCTCCGATTAGCCACAAGCATATACCAATGAGCTGCCCTAGCTACCCTGCGTACCTTCATATAAACATCCATGCATCCAAAACCTTCCTGAAGGAGCTTCACAATAATTGCCCTTGAATGTTGAACCGTCCACCTAGAAAGTCGTGTTTCGTCAACAGTTTCGGAATTCAAAAGATCCCTACACATGCCATCTTGAAAGCCTGCTGCATAGCAGTACATCAGTAGTTACTATGCTTTGAGCTTTCTGTTTAGCCATATTCCTGTTTGACGCAAGTCGATGGTGTCTCTGGCACACGAAACGCAGTGTGGGAGCGCGTTCTACCGCCAACTTGGGACCGCTGCCCAAAAGCATGCTTCCTCTAGCTGTTTCGCACAGCACAAAGAAAATGCTGCTACTGCTTTTTCGAAGGGCTACTCCCAAAACTTATCCTTGCTGCCTGCTTGTTGGGACGCATCCAGTCTGACAAAACAACCGATATCGACAATGCCGAGCGAAAACGGGGTCACGGGGAGTGGTACTTCCACATCGCCAACCTTCTCATCATGTGTGATAATTAGGACCGGATCTCGCAAGTTACCTTGTGAAACATTGTTCGTAATGCGGCGTATGCCGTGATGCTCCATCCTTACCGCCTCCAAAGGCAACCAGATATTAAGTTCTGGAAAAAATAGCCCTCATCTTCTCTGTTTGCCGAATTCTGCAAGGCCCGTAGCCTCCCTGGTGCCTGAGTTACCACCGATGATCTGCTGCAGAAGCACATCACGTCCTATTAGCTTTTTACGTTCTGCTACCAGTACAGAAAACGTTAGTGTGTGCCAGGCGAAACCTTGCCTGCAGCACCAAGCCCAACAGCAGTTCGTAGTGCCAAAAAGCAGTGGAACAGATTGTGCATGAAGTTAGGAGTTGGACGCTTTCTAATGGCACCTTTTTTGTGGGGCTCTACACAATGCTTTGGGCATTGTCGTGGCATGCAGCTTTTCAAGTCCCTTCCATTTGGCCTATAATCCAGTGCGTTGTGCCCATTCAAGAAGCGCAAGTGGAGTTGCACCGTTCCACCAATGCAGCATGCAGACCTCTAGAGATCGTACACATATATCCCACCACAGGGCAACTGGACACATAGATGCCCCTAACAAGGAACTGTATAGTTGAATTAAAAGGTTGAGGCAGTGGACTAGTGTGGGATTGGCCTGCGCCTTCCGAAAGATCTCTCATATTTATCCGTGTCACCTCAAGGTGTCGAGAGATGCAGACTTTTGCAACAGGCCCTCAGCCTTGTAAAAAGAGTAGTCGCTGCCTTGTTATTGCTTAAAGGTGTAATATGAATAGGCAGATCCACACAAAAGGAATGCACTGTACGTCGCCCCAAGGCAAGCTTGGGCTACACAGAACTTTGAGTTTGCCCTGCTTAAAATCTTTATCATGCTAGTATGCGCTCCTGACTTATGCACAAGCCTAAGATCTGCCAAAATGTAAAAGCATGTATTCGCAGGCCTGGTCCTCTTTTGTTTTTTGTCTCGTCGGAATATCAGCGGCTTTCATCGGTTTAAGTCCATAGTCGATGCTGCTTCGGCCAGTAGATGCCCGCAACGCCGTTCATTCTACACATTTAATGCCGACATGAATGCGAAGCTAGCATTTATGGAAAGGTCTGATGACACTATCATAAGACTTCAGGGATACGTACAGCACTGGAAGGACGCGATCAACACGTACACCTGCCTGCAGTCGGCGGCAGCGTGTGGGGGGTTTAAAGGTTGCGCTTCTGGTTTTGCATATCCCCATGTGAACGAGGGAAAACATACCACTGCATTACATTGCAAATCAGTAGCAGCAAAACGAGTGCCAACACAGCAGAAGGTTGCTGCCTTTTTGGGATGCAGGCAAGGAGGTCACCGGAGTCCCTTCTCATATGCCCGTTCACTCTATGGGGGCACCTATACCATTTGTGGGGGATACCAGCTGCCAGGACTAGGAGGAAGACTGTGTCTGAAATAAGGAACGAGCAAGTGCTTGACGACATCAGGGGCAGCACGACCAACAGCCTAACTCCAAAAGCATGTACTTAAGATGCAGCTCGCCTGCTATCTTGCTCTGGCCTCCTGTCCGCTTCTTCCTAATACGTCGTGGAACACACACCAGCAGTAACACAGCTTCACGAACAACAACAACTCAAACAAAAGCAGTTTCTGTTGCTTGTAGGATGCCGGAACACCCGCAGGCAGCAATCGCCGACGCAGCAAGAAAAACAACCAGGTCTTCACACGTTTGCAGAGAGCTTATTCTCTACTCAGGATCAAAGGGGTGCCAGCATGGAAAAGGGAACTGGAAACGTTTCGGATTGAGGTGGCACCGACGGACGCAGCTACACCAACAACCACAGCAAGCGCGTCAGTAGGCTGCGCAGCAGTGGAAGCAAACGCGGAAACACCTGAACTGAAGCAACACTATTCGAGCGTGCATGAGCAAGTAGTCCTACTTCGAAAAAACAGAAACAGCACCCAATGCAGCTACAGGACAAGCATCGGAGGGCGGTGCAGTTACACCACCGGCACCAAGTAAGGCCACAGCAACAACGACACAAGCAGGAAATACATCGAAAAGGGATTGCTCTGCTGGGTCAACACCATCAGAAGTTTCAAATGTTTCACGAAAGGATTTTTCTGTGGCTTATTCACAAACGAAATACAGTCAGCGGCGCACGCAACCGAAAATACAAAAGGCACAGCAATAAGAGAAGCAACAACTCTAATGCGATCAGCAGCAGCGCTGCTTCGCAAGTGCGCGTTTCTGGAAGATCAGTACTAATCGACTAGCTCAAAAGTACATAAGCCAACTGCTGCTTTTAGTGCAGAGTTGGGAGAGCAGAGGCAGGAGACCAATGCCCGCAGAACCAGTGGCAGAAACAGCAACATCTTTGTATTTCGAACAAAGCAAGCTCATACGTCCCTACCCATCTCAGCATTCCATGAACTTCAAAGCTACACTTGTTAGCGGAATAGCCGGGCACCTACGGCAGCAACGCACGGCAAAAGTAGAAGCAAGACCGACAAATATTCACTGCAGGCAGAAGCACCTGTGTGCAGTCTCATATTCGCTAGAGACCTTTCAGTGCCCCGCGCGTGGTCTGGCAGAGGGTCCTGCAGCAATGGTGTTGCGACTTTTAGCTGCCTGCAGAAGCAGAAGACAATTTAGAACCTGACAGATGGCAACTGTATCTTCCTCCGCGCTCTGCACCTGGTCCTGGGTACGTGCTTCAGGAGCACCATGCCTGCGGGCAGCAGCACTTAAAGCAGCATTGGCAACGTGGCCAGAGCATACTCCGATTGGAGGCTTAAGAACACTCGACGACGCAAGGGCAGTAGCCGCATGGGCAAGACTACTGGTGAGACGGGAAAGCCTGGTTTGACCGCATCGAGTGTGTGCAGGGCTGCAAGCGACAGAGCTTCAACGGACTATCTCTCTTCGTACAAGCTGTAGAAACATAATGACAGATCCGGGGCAGCTACGACGCCGGCTGCTGTAGATACTGGAGGATGGAGAAAACGAAAGAGCAGCAGCATCTGCTTCTACATCAGTACCTGCTGCACAGTAAATCCAAAATAATATGAGCAATGGAAGCCCCCTTAGCGTGATTTAGGGTCTTAGAACCCCGGTACATCGACCGCTAAGCCGTTATCTCTCAGTAGCTATTATTGAAGGGAAGGGCTGCATTCGCAACAAAGGGCCAAAATTTGCAAACAAGGCACTGGAAAAGCAACAACAAAGCACATGCATGGCTGTGGGTTTCCATCTGTGGGCAACATTGAGGGCGCCAAGCTCTCTGACACACCCGTTGTATGCCTTTCGCTTTGAAATGGCCTTCATTGCTTTTCTCTCTCTGTCTCTCTGTCTGTCTGTCTCTCTCTCTCTCTCCTGTTTCCACCACCCAGCGCTTGGCTCCTATGTCATAGTATTTCCCTCGGCACCTGCTAATCCTGTCACTTCTTTGAGCCTCCGGCTCTCGCTTGCTGTCCTTGCCCTTTAAGTTCTTTGTCACTTCCCAGAACTGTTTTTGTGTCTGCCGAGTGAACATTTGCTGCCTTTGTATCCATCTGCCTGCGTCGCTTCTATTATTAGCCTCTGCAAAGATTGCTTACCGGTTTTTTTCTGCCAAATATTTCTTATACTCTCGCTTCTCTCGTGTCTGCCCCACCGTCCTTCTGCCTCTGTACACACTTGGCTCTTCCAGGATTGTGCTCAGACAGGTGCCTCCGGTGGAGGAATGCTTCGAAGCATGACGATTTTCAGAAGCGTCTGATCAATAACGCTCTTTAGCTTCGCCATCTGGAATATCAGAAGCATACCTGGTTACCTGCAATATCATTGTGAATGTCTGGTCATTTCCACCGTGAGGAACGCCTCAGAGACGCGCCGCGGCACTGCCAGTGAGCACTGGTACCCCACCGAAGAACCACATGAATCCTCCACAAGGGCTTCAGCAGAAGTTCTATCAGCCCTAGGCCACAACTGTATCGCCACGTCTAGGTGTGAGCAAGGCGCTTTTCAGCTACAACAGTAGCTACACCCAAAGTTGAAAAGACGTGTGCCTGGTGCCCTTCAGGTGCGTCTCCCTGCCCAAGGGGAGAGAGGGGCCAAGAAATCATCGCACAGAGAGCTCTGATCTTCGCTTCCCTCAGAGATCAGGACGTTTTAACTCTTGGCTTATCGACGTGGAGGCCTCCATGTGTCTCTCTCTCGCAGGACGACACGCCTGACAGCCTGAAATCATGCCTAGCGCTCAGCGTTGAATCTTGAACTCGTACTACATCCCAATGTGCAAGCAACTGCCCCAACGAATACCCGGAGCAACAGTCTAGAGGCTTTCCCAGCGCCTGGTTTCTGGCGCCAATAAATGATGGAGAGCTTCGGCTTTGGCTTATAACTGTGCTCTGCTTTTGTAGCCGAAAACAGGAGCTGTTGTACAGTGCCTCCTTTCCGAAGATGAAGACGGCTACGGATTACGACCTGAGGCGTGCGCGGATAACCCCGCACTTCCGAAATGGCTTTGATGTGCAGCTACAGGTTGTTCGAGGACCCCACAAAGGAGGTAGAAATTTCACGCTGTCTTCTTGGATCCCATACTCTAGGCGTAGTTCCACAGACACGGACTACAACATTCAAAAAAGCGAAGCTCGCATTGGGCCCGCTGCAGTAAACGCTTAGAACTTGGGGATAAGATGCTCTTTTATGCCAAGGGATACACATACAAATGCATGACGCACTGAGCAACTTGGCTTTCGAATCTGGGTGTATGACTGCCTCCTGTCGCCTTTCGCCTACTGTGCTCATTCAGCCTCCCCTAAGAAGCGCCTCGTCAGTCAAACATATAGCTAGACCCCTCTCTACTGGCTGCGGTGTCTAGCATGCATGTTCATGGGTAGTGCACGCTTGCTTGTCTACATATGCATGACGGCAACTAGACAAGCGCCTCTTAGCCTTGGTAGCGCACCAAGGTACGAGCGCGCGAAAGCGAAACGCCTACCGTCGTCTCTAGAGGTGTTGTTCCTATTTTCCAAAAGTGAGCGGCTGCAATAGAATGGCAGGAAGTGAAGTGCAGGTTCTCACCTACAAATCACAGTCGCTAGGCCCTAACGTGTAGGCGTCTCCCTGCACTCGCGCCAGCGTCAAACTACGGCTGCACCTACAGCCGAAGCTGCTAATCTGCACCTCTGCTTTTAAGCGCCTATTGCACACGACGAACTGCGTGTAGGCGTGGATTACAGCTAGGAAAGAACTCGAGCGGCCTTTGGTTCTCGAGTCTAAGAACCAGTGGTGTAGCAGTCCATGGGAAGTGGCCGTTCGGCAGCGGCTGCTGCTGGATCGAAAAAGCGAGTGCTAAATCTTCGACGTTCGCTCAGGAGACGCGCAACGCTCGCAGCCTGACAGTCCGAGTCAGACTTGTGCTCTTCATCGGCACGAAGAAAGCGCCAACCCTTCCCCAAGCTTGCAACTAACTAGAACTGCTCCAAGCTTTGGCCATGTTGCAAGAACGGCCTTACGCTTTTTGAAACCCCAAGCGAAAAGCCAGTCGACGCCGAGCATCCCAGCAAACGTTTTTTTCGCGTTCACACCTAAGCATGCCAAGACTTGAGGGGACTGAAAGACGAGCTGCTGTGGTTCGAGGTTTCTGCTTTGCCTGCCAGGCCGCTCGAGTAGAGGCGATTCGGCGCAAGAGCCTCCCCCTTTCCCCAACATCCCCTTTTATTGAGCGGCGCGCATGACAGAGGCCAACAAGTCTTGCCTGAGATGAAAGTACGTCGCAAACCGCAGAACGGGCACGTAAATTCGCTGTGGCTGCTGTGAGGACGTGGGCACGGATGTTTCACGCCAAATAAATGCATGCGCATGCACACCACGAGTGGAGCAGATCGCAGAAACGCACGCGCGAATCACACATCCACATGAACGCCTGATAATGTGTGCACCTCGAGACGCCTTCATCCATGGTGATCCATCTGTTCGGCTTCCATTAGAGAGCAGTGATTCAAGTAGTAAGCCAAACGCAACAGAGAACTGCCGCAGAAGGAGCTAGACAGGTAAATGCCTCTCAACGGCCTCAGAAGTGCTTTCATGCGCGCTCACACGCGTTCAAGCGTCGACGAAAGAAGATTACGGCAAATCGTACACAGCAAGTGCAGCAACAGGAGTACCCCAGCAGCAGCATATCGCTCCACAGCAGTCTGCAGAAGATGGCGGCAATCGTCTTTTGTTTCACAGACGTCTGCAACTGCGAAGAGGCTGGCAGCAGGAGGCTCACCCCAAGAGGGCCTTTGCTTTTGTCCACTGATCTCCTGCCCCTGCTGCTTGTTGCAGCAGCTGCTGCAGCTCCTGCGCTGCTGCCTCCCTGTCTAGCATGCTGGTCGGTACCATCTCCACCCCCAGCACTTCGGCGAGGCTGCAGCCGCTGTCATCTTGAGGCCTAAAGAAAAAGCAATAAGACACGCGGCAGTCGTTGCAGGAGCTACTACTGCTTTGTCTTCGACAACTCTACTGCCCGTGCGGCTCGGCGCAGGCAGTCCAAAGCAGCTCCACGACAAGCCCTCAAGACAGGAGCAGTGGCAACGGATAAGCAGCGCCTCAAGCAACAAAGGGCTAGAGGTGACATGCGTCTACGGATGCATGCAAGCACAGAGACATGGGGAAGCGTAGAGAAAGGGTGGACACAGTGCGAGGAGGGCAGCGCCTGGAGAGTGATCCTCGTTCTGAGCAGCAAGGAGCATCGAGTGCAAGGAGGAGAAAAAGAGACACATATAGAGGGTATAGCGTACGGTGTGATGAATAGGAACCCGTCGGAAACGAAAAAGCGCTTCGCGTCAGCCCCTTCTCTTTCTCGAACGCAGACTTCCCCTCCCTTCAGTCGTGCAACTAGAGGCGAGTGGTGGTTGGTGACGGTCATATCGCCTTCCGCGCCGGGGACTGTCACGGAAACGATGGGTGCCTTGTGCAAGTAGCATTCTGTCGGAGACGCGAGAGTGAGCAGCAGCTTGTTCTTGATGCCTCCGCTGCCGCTGGCGACGCTGCTGAGAAGGCGGACTTGCTGTTGCTGCTGTCGCAGGAGCACGGGAAAGCTGCGGTGCAACAACAACCCGAAGAGTCGAGACATCGTAGGGGGCGGAGAGACGCTGGTACGGTGGCGACCTCGCACTGGGAAAAAACTTTCCGACGTCGGGGTGCAGCCTGGACTGCAGAGTGAGGCTCCCGAGAGAGCGAGAGAGGCGCTCACTTCACGCAGCTCCGGAGTTGGCGTACACCACGAACACTGCGAATATCGCCTAGAAACAGCCGACGTCGAGTGCTAAGCCCGTCGCATGCAAGTGCGCAGTAAATGCTCGGGTTGCAAGGGCCTGCTGGCAGGTGCACGACGGCACACGTAAAGCGGTGGTGCTTCGAATTCGCATCTACAAACACCAGGAGGTGCTCCGTCGATGCGCTTTCCCTCTCCTTACGAGCCTCGAAATCCTTACAGCCCCAAAGGCAACGGCGGGGAGCGCCTCTCTCGCCTGCGTGGCGGCTGAGCTGCTGCTGCTGCGCAAAGTTGCAGCAGGAGTTGGCTTGTTTCCTTAGGCACAAAGACGGCCTCTTGTCGGCTCTTTCCGCCTTTTCCCGGAAATAATGAGGGATCTACGACTCCAGGAAAGGTTTCAAACGACGGAAGACACCACCACCTGTGGACGCCGACGCGCGGCTCCCGTGGAGGGTCCAGCAGACACTTGCTGCGAGCTGATCCCAGAAACACCTTCTTTTGAGCTTCCCTGGGAGCCTTATCGTATCCGTCGCCTCACATATTGCGAATAGCAACGCACACACACACACACTGTGTTCACGCAGAGACGGCTCTGGGCTTAGAACGACGGACTCACGCAGTTCCCCCACGCCGCTCTGCGCTCCGTCTTTGAAAATCTGTCGGTGAGAGGCAGAACCCCTTGGAACGACCGAAGCTTCACCTTAGCGGCGATGAGGAGCGAATGGCTGCGTGTGCTCTGCTCTCTCTGCCTCCTTCCCTCTGCCGTCGGCATCTCGCTGAAGGCTGCTTCGGCTCCGAAGGAGCTCCTGGCCTTTCACGCGCCTCCCCTTCAGGCAAGCGCTCCAGTGCCACGAGCAGCAGCAACCAAGAAAACAGCAACAACAGCAGCAGCAGCAACCGAAAGGCCCTCAACGACACCTCAAGAAACAACTCCCAGGCAAGCGCACATGAAACGCGTCGCTTTGTTCCCTGGCCAAGGGGCGCAATGCATCGGTGAGTCTTTGAAATAGGGGCCCCCCCTGCATGCATTCCACTTTGTTTGCCTCCAAGCGCCATGCTCTAGAGCTGTTGGCGGCTTCGCTGGTGCTTTGGCCTCCTGTGTGTGGCTGTGCATGTGCTGAGACGCCAGAAGGAAGCCTTGGTGGTATCTGCATCACGAACATCACTTGTATCTGCATCTCTCTACCCATGCATACATGAGTCCATGCGGTTACATTACACCGCTACTTTGGTACAGTAGCGAACATTCAGCAGGGAGGGGCTGGCAGTGTTGCACAGGTGTTCAACTGACGAACTAAAACAGATATTCTCCGAGAGGGTGCAACATCCCGCCAATCGGGCTATATAAAGCGGCAAGAGGATGCACATTCTGCAGTCCTTTTGTAGTCTTCATATATGCTTCCCGTGTCGCACACGTCTGTTGAGCGTGTGTATACTTGCATGGAAAGTCGATTTTCTCCTCAAAGAGCTGAGCACGTTTTTCCCTCCGACAACGACTCACTCGCCAGCTCTCTGTCTGTCTCTGTGGCGGGATCTTCTGGTGAGCAGCGAATAGCTCTCCGGAAATCTCCTGGCACCGCATAGCTAGCGTGTTCCTTGAGCGACTTCTGAGTGTCGCTGGCGGGTTAGCTGCTCGAAGTCTGGCTATATATATATATATAGCTCAGGCTGGCGTCTCGTACGTCTTGCCTCGTTTTTGTAGCGGAGAGATTCCACCGCTCCCCGCCTTCCTGTTGAGTTTAGGCTCGTGCCCCCGTCTGTCAATCCAGCTGACACCCTCGCCTGCATCCCCTCCTATCTGTGTGTGGTCTTCTTCCTATTCGCTCCCTGCCCGTCATCCATACCGTCTTCCCGCGTGCCTGACATGCATGTTGCTTTCCTCCGTCTCGTTTTGCATTTTGCTTGTTGGTTCGCCATGCCGTGTTGTTTCCGTATCTGCGTTTCCAGCGCCATGTGCTGCACGCCTGTACCGAGTTTCTAAACCGCACTCCTGTCACTTATGCCGATGGCGAATTCGGCTTGCATGCGTGCATGCTTTTCTCTACGGCTCAGGGATGGGAGTTGCCTGCGCACGCTCGCATGCTCCCTCCCGCCGACTGTTTGAGGAGGCCTCGGAGATTCTACAGTACGATTTGCTGCGGCTCCTAGAGGAGGGCCCCTCGGACAAAATCAACAAGACGGGTGTGGCGCAGCCGGCGCTCCTCACGACGTCGCTTGCTGTGTACACCAAGTGGAGAGACACCGCAGAAGAGGTGCCGAAACACAAAGTCTCAAACACCCATCCCACCTTGCGGGCTCCTATCCCGACACTTCAGAAAAAAATGTGCTGCTACGCGTGGAAACGCAAGAAACGCAAGGCACTAGCACCCCTAGGCCGTAGAGCATGAGGCCGTGTATTTCCACTCTACATCTGAACGCTGAGAGCCACAGATCGCGAGGATGCACATGCCAGCATGCGGGCATGCACGCGTCAACACTACCTAGCCTGCTGCGTAGGCGCTGTGCTTCCGTGTTCATGTGCGCAGCCGGTGCAGTTCGATGCCTGCGCTGGCCTTTCCTTAGGCGAGTACTCAGCCCTCTGCTTTGCAGGCGTGCTGTCCTTTAAAGACGCCGTGGCGTTGACTGCTCAACGCGGATCGCTCATGCAGAAAGCGGCAGAGGAGCATCCAGGGGACATGTTCGCCATCTTGGGTCTGGGGAAAGAAGACACAGAAAGGCTGTGCGCAGCAGCAGCAGCCGCTGCTGCTGCCACGGCTGCCGAGAGCAAGTGCGTGGACGGCAGCAGGCCTGGCGGCAGCGGGAGTGCTGCACACTGCGGGGTAGCAAACTACTTGTGCAAGGGAAACTATGCGGTTTCCGTATCGCGCGCGGCTGCACAGGCGCTGCAGGAGGCAGCAACGGCAGCCAAGGCAAAGCGCTGCATAAAGTTGCAGGTAGATGGAGCATTCCACTCCCCCCTGATGGCTCCTGCAGCAGAGGGCCTCGCTACGGCCATAGAGTCTGTCCCGTTCAACAAGCCGCGAATTCCCATCGTTCTGAATGTCGATGCACAAATCCACACAGATCCGAGCGTCATTAAACGCAAACTCCTCCAACAGGTCAGCGCACGCCAAAGAAGCTTTGCGTAGAACCGAATCCTCTGAAAATTCGCCTCAATGAGCACTCTATCGATACGCATGAAAAGTCGCCCTTTCCTGTCCATTCACTCCCAGCGCTTTCTTCTCCTCGCATGTGGTATCTTTTGCAGCTCACGAGCCCTACTCAGTGGCAGCAGTCCATGGAGCACCTTGGAGAGCTCGGGGTAGAAGAATCCGTAGAGTTCGGGCCGGGTGCAGTCCTCACCAAGCTTATGAACAAAATCAACCCCACAGTCCGTACGCTGCACGTCGAATAAGCGCCACCAATCAACTGATCGCGAGCTAGCTGCGGTAGCCATCACGCTGCCGACAGGCCGCCCACAGCAAGCTAGGAGCTTGCTGCAGCAGTACGGAAACTTACACCTGCTAGCTTCGAGTAAAAACAGGCCGCAGCTGACCTCTACTTTGGAGCACTGAGCGTCGTTATCGTCAGCTAGCTACGGGGGCTAGCCATGGTTGCTGATTGACTCCTGATTTAGTTTATAGCAGCGACTAGGCCGCACGCCAGCGTGCCCGTTGCCGCTCATGCATGCATCCGGAGCCCTTTACGGGGTTTCTCCCATCTCTTCTGCATTTTAAGTCACGTACAGGTGTTTGTACTGGCCGATTTGTTTCAAAAATATTATCTGGTGCGGCAAAGCGGCTTGAACGACGAAGGCATACACAGCTGCAAAGGGGCTTCGTGTGGACAGCACTGCAGCTGGGTGCATACGTGCGTATCTGTACAGCGACATCCTGTTTGCATGCTGATGTCTAGCTCACCTATGTTCGTAAAAGCTGCACCTACCTCAGTTTCCAGGCTTGCTGGTACATGGGGGTACGACTATGGCTCGTCTTGGAGAAGTGTGTGTGCACGTACCATGCATAATTGTGCGTATGCGCATACGTGTATGTGATGCACATAGTTCTTTCAGTACGCCCATACACATGCAAAGGCTATTTATACATGTTTGCGCGCATGCATATATATAGATGCATGCACACCTATACGCGAATAGTGTAGATGAAACCTTTGCTTGTATACGCGTAGCCTTGTGTGTATTAATGCATATGTATACCAGTATATGTACATCTGTGTGCACGCATGCATCGCGGCACCACCACTGTTTGCCCTAGAGGCTTTGCCTTTCCGCAAAATCAATTTGTAAGCGCCCTCCTTCATGATGGAATTTTCTGCGAACTGGCCTCTACCTACGCAGTCATATGGCTACGAGCTTTTCGTTTTCGCTGGGAGTTCCCCGTAAACACACGTCGGCACTCTGACGAGCGCAAGATTCCCTGGCTGTCCAGCTAAACGTGCCGATAGTACGGGTGCAATAGCCTTAATACTAATACAGTTTTTCGCTTTCAAAAATAAGGAGCTCAAAAGGGGAAGGACAGGACTGAACGCACGCCTTCCTAGGATTTAGGATGTACACGGTGTTCGTGCACAAGGGATTCAAAAGGAGACTGTGATTTGGGGGAGGCACCCTCCCGCGACGTGCTGGGTTGCAGCTGCAGATACCTGCATGCACACGGACAGCTTTTGAGTGCTTGACATAGCAGCTAATGACTAGGTCCCGTAGGATTCCCGCAACCATACTTGAAGTCCCATAAGCATCTAAAAGGTAATACGCTTTTATCAGAAGTAGGGGTTGCAGCTACCTATAAAAGTCCAGCTTGGGGTATCTGTTGATAAGAACCCGCAGAAGGGCTTCAGCTCGCAAATCCTTCCGCGTGACAAAGCGATGAGTTAGCTCATCGACCAGGAACTGAGACATACAAGGAAGCAACACAAAAAAATTAAAGATACAAAGTAACATCAGCAGTCTCTCTTTCTCGACTAGCGTGTTCGCTTATTCAGCTGCCTATACACCTGAAGTGTTGTAATTGCAACAGGGAGAGAATACCCCAGAAAGAACGCAAAAATGCATTCATGTGGCTGAAAACCCGTTGGTCTTTCCTAAGCTAAATACAGGAAGCTGTCTATCCGGTCGCTTTACATCAGCTGTCTCGAAACACTTGCGGAGAGCACTATGAACTGCATGAAGCTCTCATCAATATACGTACGCCTTCGCTTTGTGTATTGCTTCAAAACACCGAAACGGGCATTACAGTATTTAGGAAATACACATAACCAGAGTTACTCTTCATGCGTTGCAGCCGGGTGTAAGATCGCGTAGATCCTTTGTCCTTACTTGTACAGGATCCATCAAAGGCATTTCTTGGGATGGTGCAGGCTTCCGGTCGTACGGAAGCAGTCCCATGCGTCGTGCCGAACAAATCGCCTTGTAAATGTACCGCTGCTGCATGCGGGAGGCGTGAGTGAGGCGGCGCGGCAGCAACAGGCCGTTGCTTCCCAGAAACCGAGGAAGCAAGTGCAAATCTATTGAAGCACAAGAGCAGCCATCCAGTAGAACCGCAATGAGACAACGCATCAGGCAACCCGCCCCGAAGGCGAGAGAAACAGGGCAAGACGCGAGTTCTCCCTTTCTCTCTCTCTGTCTCTCTCTAACAGGGGGCTAGAGATTATTTAGGATGACTTCTTCGGAGCGTCAAGTTACCTTTCCAGGTGATTGGAAGGTTCTTATTTTTCAACGCGCTGCGCAAACTTGCGCTGGGGTCCCAAAAGCGCTCAGACTGCCGGTGTGGAGCTGGCGGAGCTTCTGCCTCCTGCGGTGCGAATTTGTGCATTTAGAGACGAGGAAGAAGTGGGTAAGGCGGATCTAGATCTGGCTTTGGTGGAAGCAAGGCCGCGTGGCTTTCCGGGCTAGTCTTTAGAGTTTAGAGTGCGCGTATATGGGCAGCCGCGTGAAGCGCCCTATCCGCTTTGGCGCTATCAAGGGTCAAGAGATTGAATACCTGTTCCCCGAAGTACTGCCTGTGCTCCTCGCTAAGAGGATCGTGCACTTTAGCGGCCTTCTTTAGGGACTGCCGCAGCAGCAGTCGCTGTCGTCTTGCCTCTGCTGCTCCCACCAATCTGCACGAAGGCACGCGGCAGCGATAGCGGCAGTGGCCTTAAATGGCGCCTGCCTTCGATCCAGTTCGACGGTTCCCTTCACACCCGGTTTAGTCGAGAATGAGCGCGCGCGAGAGAGAGTACCAAGCACATGAAACCGGTTCCAGCACAGGCGGCATTTACTGAACGCAAGGATGTACACTCGAATCACGCTTCGGGGAAAGGCATACCTGCTGAACTCTTCAAAATCGTGGGCTACTTGAGCCTCCAGACCCTCAACGCGTGCCCTCGGATCCCACAGCGCGTCGATTCCAGTGGATGAAGCCTGCAGCACACGCGACAGCTCCAGCCCGTGAAACTCTAGCTAGATAGGGGCACTGGCTGGTCCGTGTCGAGCGTGCCACAAAAAATAGCAAGCGAACCATCAAACCCAATCCGTGCCATCGTGCCTTTGCTTCCTGTTGCGTTCTCTCCATAAGCTTGCTGATAATGGCCTTCTCCTGCCGAGAAAGCTCCTCTATCTCGGGACTGGGGGCTTCCAGCAGGGCACTGCCGAGCTCAAATCGTCTTCTCCGTAATGTGCTAACACACTCCTCGTACAAACTGGAGCTCCCGCTCACCTGCAGCGAAGCGCACATGATGCGGAAGCACGCATTCGGAGGCGTGGAGTGTCTCTACACTGCGGGCCGTGGACTTCTCAGGCGCCACCCTGGAAAGTTCCCTCAGGGCCGAGTGGTGCGCAGCCACACATAAGAAACGAGGAGGCAGGCAAGGCTTCGAACTGCTCCTCAACTCACGCAGAGGCGACGTATTTGGCTGTCAGAGGGTGCTGCAAAGGAACTCACAGGTGCCTGCCTGGCTGCCACCTCGCGGTCCAGCGGTTGAGCCTTCGCCTGAGACGGCGATTGGGAATTCGACTCTCTGGCAGGGGGACGCAAAGGGAGCGCTCCTGTTTTACCCCGCGTAGAGCGAGAAAAGGGTCTGCTGTGAGGCTGCTGCTGCTGCTGTGCTATGCGTGCCATACACAGGCTTCTTGACACCACCGCAGCCTTTGCGCAGTTGAGGGAATCGAAGGGAAGCCCCAGGCTGCTGCCGCAGCATCTTAAAGGGACACACGCAGGCGGGCAAGCCGCCATGGCTGAACCGTACAGCTCGGACGGTGAGAAATTCGTGCAGCTCGACCGGAAATCGGACTGTGCGCGACAGGGCCACGCAGTGTATTGCCAGGACCTATGGTTAGGGGGTTCAAACTCGAAGTCATGACGCCTTCACGAATGATGCAGGGTGTGTTTATGGCAGTCACTGTATGCTGAAAAGATCCTGCGAGCGCTAAGGGACCCCGCGGGGGCGCCAAACGGCCTGCGCGCTCCGTACGACGGGGCCGAAGCGCTGCATGCAGCAAGAGGAGTTTCGAGGGTTTGGAAGTTGCTTTTCAGCCAAAGCCGCAAATAACCCCCCAAATGCACAAGCATTTGACGACGGACCTTATCTAAGGCTAGGATCAAAAGGGAGCCCCCAGATCCTGGCTTTCCAGTGCAACAAGTGTCGGCGAGTGACCAGGGCTTCATGCCATAGCGTTTAATATCATGAATTCCCACAACAAATGACACAAATGGAGCACACAACCGCAACTGCCGGCAGGATTTTAACAGAAGGCTTCGGCAGATAGCAGGTGTGTGGACTGCATTCTGGGGGGTTCCCCCTATGTGGTACGACCAAGGTGCTCAGGAGGGTGTTCCACCGAGAGACGGTGGAGGAAAACTTAGGTAGACGCCTCAGTAACAGGCAATACTAAGCTGATGTAGCTGTAACATCTTGACTCTAGCGTTACCTCCACCACAATCAGGCAATTCAATATCCCTTAATGTGTTAAAATCTGCGTGAAACCACTGGGTCGGTATCTGCAAACACCGGAACACTTACGGAGCTGAATACGTTGTTCTGGCTCTGCAGAATGGGGCCACGGCTTGCTCTCTGCCTGAACCATAATGTGTAGCGTCGTGTAATTTGGTGTTAAGGGGTTTACCTGCACCTAAATATTTTTTCTACACAAGTTACATTGACTTAAACTTGATAGGCAAGTAGCCAATCGGTTTGTCAGTTCGTATGCCTTATTTATTGCAGAGTATTGTGGAGCTTGATACAAGAAGAGGCAATGTGCGATTATTGCTAGATGGCATGTGCAACTAGCTGAGAATGCTCGGAGTGTTTAGACGATGCAGCTACTCACATCCTAGCGCTATGCCCCTCTGCCCTCGTGGCGGGAACTTTGAGGACTGCGGGCAGAGGAAGGCTAAAGAACATATGGAAAACATTCAAGAAGTTTCCATCGCGTTTGAATGAAGTACGCACTTAAATGTCTCCCTGCGGAGACCTTAAATGAACGTTACGCCATTCGTTTGCGCTTATTGAGCACAGAATAGGGGGACACTGAGGTACCCCCAAGCCATATGGATATGAATACACGTAAGAAGCACAAAGAAAACATGTGCATCAATCTGTACACAGATCCCCTTCCACCCTCGGAGGCACACACATGCGACATATAGAACGTATGGTCTGCATTTCTATATGCTAGACAAATCATGTGTACCGTAGAGATGGCACCCTAGAGCTTTCTATGGGTGCCACCATACTTACTACACCCATTAGTGCATGCGTGTACACGCCCCCAAAGATTTTAGAGGAAGTAATCTGGCACCCCACGGAGTACCTCAGCGCCTGCTAACTGGTCTGGGGATGGCTCGAATTGAATGCTGTACAACACCCCAGAAAAGGTGGAAGGAGCACGCAGGAGATTACACACACACACACACACACACACACACACAAAGATTGAGAAATATCGTGATGCTTCGGACCACCGCACGCTGTGCCTTGTTCCTATTAATTTTCACCAATATACACACGTGCAGGCACGGAAACACCGATTACGATTTTTATGTAGGGTCTGTGGTCTGTGTTGCGGTGTGCGTACAATGAGTAGCTGAGGTGTTCATCAATCTGGAGAATGGCCGCCTGATTACCGCAGCGGTAACAATAATTCGGAGCCGAGAAAAGCGTCAAAACACTTTTCCCTTGACTCCACTGGTAGCCCTGCGAGCAGAGGCAGCCGCAGCAGCCAAGCTCGGGTGTACGTGCAGGTCGAGACGTACCCCTCTTTCAAACATCCCCATGCTCTCTCCAGATCGACAAACTCAGAAGGCCGCAACTTTGGCTGCAAATAGGCTTGCGCACTAGGAATCTCTATCGGCGGCAGTCGCTTGCATGTGTCCGCCTACATATCGGCATTTCTACTGGACTTACGGAGGTACAAATTACCTCCTCAGGCCCACACGGGCACTGCAAAAAGATCCACTGCAGTGCAAAACACCTGAGCCTCGACAGAAGAGAGAGAAGCGGGGTGTCTCGTCTCTTACCTCCATAACGAGTTGATGCGCTCGGGCTATCCACTGAAGCCCATTTGCGTGCAGGAACTTCTCGGAGATGTCTCGACCGAATGTGAAGCCTTTGACACACACGATTTGCCACACCCTGCAACGCAGGCACGAAGCTGCAGCACTGGCACCGGGCAGCAGCAGACTGCAGCGACCAAGAGACAACAAAGGAGATCCAGAGAGAAAACGCGCGTATTCCGAGGACGACGCAGCAGCAGATGCGCTGAGAAAGGGCCTTAGAGGCAGAAAGCCGCAGCGCCGAGTCCGTTTTGTTCCCAAGAGACAACAGCAGACAGACACACGTTCGCAGAGAAGGAGAAGACAGAGAGACGTAGCCGAACAGATGGACAGACAGATCCGCGGAGACGCTGTCAAGCCCACAGTCGGAGACACGGCGCAAGGTTGGGGCAAGGGAAGATTCAGTAGGGGTGTCAGTAGGAACACAGAAAACGTGACTGTGGACGCCGAGATACACGGAAGCGGCCCTCTGAAGGTCGAGCAGTGTTTTTAAAAATCGGCGAGACAATCGAGAAGAAGCGTCTGTCTAACCCGCGCCTCTGGGGGAGACTCCCCATCCCTCGAGCTGGTCTTCAGGATCCGACCACAGCAAATCACACATAGGCCCTTCGTGAGGCACTTCCTGCAATCTGAGAAGAAAAACAGAGGAGGTGTCTGGCATTGGACACGGCCGTAAGAGACGCAGCGAGAAAGAGAACTCATGTGCCTGCCGCGGCAGCAAGCAGCAGCCTTCGAGGGCCGAGGCATGCATCCACGCGCGTGATCGTGCACACGGAGGGGAAAGAAGACGTGTGCATGGTAGTAGATGGGTAGGTAGGTAGGCAGGCAAGTGGAAGATTGATGGCAATTCCGCAATACATGATGAGGAGACCTAGGGGCAAAGGAAACGTGTGCAAAGCTTCCCACTCCCTCGAACAGACAGACCGTTGGAGGGAGCGAACAGAATCCAACGTATCCAGCTGAGGTGATAGTCCAGCGTGAGGACAGAAGATCTGCCCCTCAATCAAGGCGCTTAGAGGCAGGAAGTCAAAGACCGCTGAGCATATTCCACACGCATACACACACACACACATACGTATGCATGCATGCATGCATACGTACATACACACACACACTGTACATACACCCTGGAGGCCTGGAGGCGGCGGTCTAAAGAGGCCCCAGCGCAGTAAAGGCTCACAAAAGCGAAAAAAGCGATGGAAGCAGCAGCGAAACAGAGGGCAATAACGAACGCAAGAAGCAACACGCAGTAGTACTACGCATCATGCCAACTGAGAGAAAGGACTCATGCATGCAACATAATGAAAATTACGAAGGATGCCAACCTGTGATTTGGTTCCAGACATTGGCATTCCCGTATTTGCGAATGCATTCGTCAAAGAAGCCGTAGACCTACACATTGAACGAAAAACAAAGAGCGTCTCTATTTACATATGCACACAGAGAATGAGACACAGAAATATACCCATACCTACATACTTTGTTACATACTTACATACACATACCTACAGACACATGCCTACAGACATACACATGTACACACATACACCCACAGACGCCCACAGACACACACAGACACACACAAACATAGAGACACACAAATAAGTACATAATACACATACACACATACAGCCATACAAACACCTACACAAATACATGTCCAGACGCCTTTAAAAGAGAGACCCATGCGAGCACGATCTTTTTCCTCTGCCCCTGTTCGGAGGAATTCGCGCGGCAGAACGCGAAAGGAAGACACACTTGCACTAAAAAAAGGCAGGGAGGGTGAGAATCCAGAAGCAAGCCAGAAGGAAACCCTAGAGGCCTGAAGCAGAGAGCTCAAGTGGGAAGTTTGAGTGCCGAAAGACGAATAGGCAGCGCAGTTGTGCTTCGCGCATGCTGCATCTGCAAAACTTCAAGCCGTAATGAAACCTGCCTGCGTAATTTGACGGCTCTCATGATTTCCCCGAATGATAGTTACGCGATGCCTAAAGCGAACCTGCACGTGTACATACACACAAACACACACAAAGACACACACACAAAGATACACAAACATACAAAGATACACACACAAAGACACACACAAAGACACACACACAAAGATACACAAACATACACACACACACAAAGATACACAAACATACACACACACACATACATACACACACACAAAGATACACACACACACAAAGACACACACACACACACAAAGATACACAAACATACACACAAACACAGACACACACAAACACAGACACACACACATACACACACAAACACACACACATATACACACACAAGTACACACACAAAGACACACACACAAATACACACAGACACACATACAAACACAAAGACACACACACAAATACACACAGACACACATACAAACACAAAGACACACACACACACACGTTTGTACGCGCTCTCTCGGCACTGAAACTGTGTGCAGCAGCCGGCATGCACTTTGGTGTGTCGGCTCATGCGGTAAGAGATCACATGCAGCGGCTTCTCCGTTCGTCGAGAGGCCCCCTGCAGAGAGAAGCCCAAGAACCCTACTCCCCAAGTCTCTCTCTCGCTCTCTCGCTCCTAGATCACGAACGTACCTTGAGGAGAAACACGAGGGTTACGCACTCGAGAGAGTTGAACCCCCTATCCACGTAATCTCCTAGAAATAGAAAATTTACCGAGGGGCATGCTGCACGCACATGAAGCGGGCTTGACACGAATGACGCCTAAAGCGTCTAGCGCAGCTACAAGCGCACGGAAAGACGCAAGTGCTGCCTCTCAGAGTAACACAGGAAGGCTTCAAACAATTCCTGAAGGCCTCTCCTGTCCACCTCTCCCTACCCCCCCCACCTCTACATGCCCATATGCGTCTACAAGCTGGAAACGCGCGGATCCATGACAAGACTCTTCTTCTAGAAGTCTCACTTCCAGCGCATTTAAACATTTGCATCAGATCGTGAAACTGCCCATGGATGTCTCCTACGACTGTCACAGGGGTCTGGACAGGCTGCACGTTGCCTTCCTCCATCAAAATCTCCTGAAAAGCGTGTGCAGCACACGGCCAAACAAGCCATGAGCCGATCTCTCTGTCAGTCTCAGAGGAGAGCCTACTCCATCCCTTGCCTTAAATCTCTACACCTCCCCCCCCCTCGCTTCGAGACACGCAGCCGCATATATATATATAAATATGTATATGTATATTCCGCAAAATTCACGCCTACACGCGGAGAAACCGCTGCCCCCAAAACTAACCTTGAGCTTGTCGCACAGCGCCTTAACGCGCTGCTCCTCTAAGGGCTTGCATTTAAGAACTTGACTGATATCAGCATCAATAGCAAGTAGCTCCGGGGGAGACAGATAGTGTTGGGGAATGGAGGAGTTTGAGTCGAGCGGCAGGTGTTGTGATGTCAGCAAGCAGGCGTTGTCATTGTCCTCTGCAGTTGCAGTTGCTGCGGTTGCTGCTGTCGCTGCTGTCGCTGCTGTTGCTGCTGCTGCTGTTGCTGTTGCTGCCGAGGAAGAGGCGAAATCACAGGATATTGAAGGGGACGAACATGCTGCTGAAGTGGCTGCAGCTGCTGCCATCTTTGGTTGGGGATGGGGGAAGTGTCTTGCTTAAAACAAATGAGTCTCTGCTACTCTAGCACCGTTCCTCGTGCAACTGCATGGGTGGAGGATGGGGTTTGTGTTTAGCTGGGGAGAGGAGACTTGACTCTCCCTTTGATTGCCGCGCTGCTGGTGCGGCTGCAATTTCCGCAAGCCACGAAAAGGAAGCTGGGGACGACCTGAACTGCTCGGTGGGGCCCCTTCAAGGGGCCCTAGGGGTCGTTGGCTTATACACACCCATGTCCTCCCTGCGCAACGGATTCAGGTGTCTGTACGGCAGAGCAGCTTGCTGTGTCTGCTCCCCCTTGCACAAATGCTGCGGCTACTACTGCTACTGGTGCGAATATCCTCACCAGTGCTGCCGCTGCCGCTGCTGCTGCTGCCGCTGCTGCCGATCGTTCACTGTTACCTGCTCGGCGGCCCCTGCAGCTGCTGCTGCTCTTTCCCGTTAAGGCTGCTCGATACGCGAATGCGCGGAGAAAGACGCACAGCGCCCTAGGCTGCACCGCCAATGTCCTCTGGAGCTTCTGCAAGGGCCCCTGTTGCAACCCGGATGGCTAGGTTGCTGAAAGAGCGACTTGAACGCCTCTCTTGAGAGGCTACGGGGGGGTGCCGTGCGCCTGTTTATGGTCGAAAGCGCAGCTTTTGGAAGGCTTCTGAGCTCCTGTGCGAAACAAACTTGAGCTGACGCTACAGAGCCTCGGAAAACTCTTCGCTGAGGACCTCTGCTCATACAGGGGTTCCCCTCCAAGGATGGACTGGGACGTCTTCCGCACGCTTCAAGACACCCAGTGTGTCCACAGAAAAACCACTAAAACACAAAAATCGACATCCTGGGGTCAAGGATTTAGTCTTTAAGGCCTACCATTAGGGGGCTTGGCGGCCAGAAAAAAACAGCTGCGGTAGTTGAATTGCATGCACAGCGGCTGCAACAACAGCACAGCCACAGCCGGAGCTACCGCTGCTCTTCCAACAGTCTGCATGGTCTTTCTTCATTAAAATATCGTTCTCAACACTATCCATAAACAGCTATCCATCAAGGCATCCCAACTCCTTCAAAAGGGAGCGGAAACGAGGACTTTTCCCCAAGCCTGGCGATCCTCCATGGCGTTACCTTCTACTGTACGTTCGCATGCAGGCACTCTCTACCCCAGAAAGAGACCGCATGCATTATCGTTCAGAGCAGTATTTATAGCTGACCATGGATAGGCACAGAGCTGCTGGAGGGAAGCTCGCATTAGTGTGTGTTGCACGCCCTCAAATATAACCCTTTCCACGTTCCACAGGGCATCATCCAGCTTCCTGACTCTTTCGCGTGTGGTACTTAGGCTAAGTTTCGTTTCCCAGTGTTTGTTTCGTATCGTGTCACCGCACGCTAGCCTATGGAGCTGACCATGCTCCCCATAACGTCCTTTTGCACTGGATGTAGCGGTTCAGCTAGCGCTCGCTCTTTCAGGATAGTATTTTGTAACGGCGCACTTTTAACACTCAACCCGACACAAAACTCAATAGATAATTACGTTTTAAAAAAGCTTTCTCTTCTTTCTTCCTGCTGTCATCAAACCCTCTGGGTTCATGCGTGAGAGGAAAAAGACACGCAGCCAAAGAACGCGTAGCTGCATTCTCTAGGCACTCTGAGCCCTTACAGTTGGCTGCACTTCGCATCCAACGCATAGGCACACAACACTGTGAGTTCTTGTATCGAGCTAGCCGTGCTTTGCGATAAGCTAGATGAACAGACAAACCAGTATTCGACTCCTTACTAGTTCCCAGTTAAATATTACTAGTACGAAAGAAAGTCTGGTAATGCAGCTTAGCTCGCTGGAGAGTCATTAGTAAAGTTAATTGCGTTTCTTCGGGATCTTCGTTTAAGCAAAGCTACCCCAAGGGAAAGGGAGTCTGCTCTGTCCGTATCCATGTATATCAAAGTGTTTGCTCATCTTCCATGGACAGTGGATAACCCCAGTGAATCCTAATCACACTAAACATTCTTTAGAAAAGGTGCGTCTGTCATTTTAACCCCAAAACATCGCTGCGATGAAGCGTCTGCGTGGTACACCAGGTAGTCCTCCATGGTCTGCCCCCTCAGAGGTTTGATGGTTCATTCTGCGTGGCACTGCAAGCGATGCACGATGCAGGTTTTGATCTTTACAGTGAAATGCAGTTCAGTGCACTGTAAAGGGGCAACTGCTACGGATATTGGGTGCAGCGGGCACCTCAAGTAGAGCCCCTCAACCGCCTACAGCTGCCTTTACCGAAAGGCGTTAAGACTATCTTTTAACGGCATTATCGACATTTTCAGATTAAAAATTTTGTGAAGCTTCTTTAAAATCCTACGTGGTTGGCACCGCCGAAAGGTCGAAGCCAGACACTGAGAAGGAATTCTGTAGCAAAGCGGGGTGCCTGTACCGTACCCTTGGCGGTCCAGCAGTAAGTACACCACTGCATCGATTGGCAAGAAAATAGTACACACTGGGTAATTTTCGAGGAAGTTCTGGCAGCGGGAGACCTTTGTACTCGATGCCTCATCCTCCAAAAGAGAGCACTGTACGAGATTCGGGAAGCAGATGGCGAAGGTCAGGGCTTAACAGGAAAGTTGGCACTGCACAGCTCGGATTCACAACTACCTTATAAGATCGACAGAGCTTCAAAGCTGTGCCAAGGCAGCCCAAAGCAATCGTCAAAAGATTCGTAAGAAAGTCTGGGTAAAAGGCACTAATGATAACTGCGCTTGCGTTTCAAGGGGCCTCCAAACGAATCCAACTTTTCCTTAGTGCACACTCGGTATCCGGTGCCAAGCAAGGTAGGCCAAATTCTGCATCGCTCTTTGAAGGCAGCTCAACGGAGGCGCAGAGTAAGCAACGAAGCGTCTTTTTGAGCTATGTATAATGCGAAACTCTCCCACATTCCCCAGAATGCCCCCTATCAAGATTCTCACTGCTGACTGATCTACAGACGTCAAGGGCTCACGGGTTACTATTAGAAGATCTGGTGTAGAGGAGTCTCACTGAACTTGAACGTACTTTTTTTTTGAAAGTGTCTATCAGAGGTAAAGGCCTACTGAATTCCAGTAGACGATCGAGTGGTGAACGAAATGAAAACACCGCTCTTCTCTCGAAGCCAAATTGCAGCGCCATTATCGTGCATGCATCTCGTAATCAGGCAGCTGCAAAGACACCATGGCTGCAGAGACCTGGGCAAGGGAAGGGCTTTGCCAGGCGTTGTCTTCCTCTTGGCTTGCTGTCCTCCAGTATCTTTTTACTTCACAGTAAATTTGCTTTTTTGTGCGCTCTGCTCGTACACCTCCCTCCGCCTCATATTTCTCTAATTCTCCATTTCTGCTTCTGCTGGCTCTAAACCTACTGCCCAGCACTCAACCCTTGCAATCTCTGCATCTCTGCTCCATTTTCTTAAGCAGCCGAGCCGAAGCGTTTACCCTCGCCCTCTGCGCCTTTCTCTTGACTTGTTTCCCATTGCATTTTTAACCTTGCGTCTAAGATGCCAGTGTGGCATTGCGTTCTTTCCGCATTTGCTCCTCCATCTTCTGCACCGAATTTTTTCTCTATGGCCCAATATCGAATAAAGTAGGGGCCAATACACACTACAACATGGCTAGCCATCGACATGCTCGCAAGGAGACTTGACGGCTTTTTGTACAGAGACGTTCCCGCTAGATTGAGCTATCCACAGAATTGGCAGAGGCAGCTGTGTATCCTCAGAGCCCTTTTTGTCTTTGAAACTATCAAACTGCTCAGCCTCGCCTCAGCAGACTTTTCAACGACAATCGATAAGGGCGCCTCATGCTGTACTGTCAGAGATCAAATATGTTCGCGGGAATGTGTGATCTACAACTCCGTCCTGCCAGACTTGGCCCAGAACCTTCTAGCCACTGACTAAATCCTAATGCTCGTTTAAACAGGTAAGTGCACTGGCCTCTAAGCCCCAGCGAAAATTCGGGTATAGCGGCCTAGACCGCGGCTCCTTGATGAACGCCATAGGCGTTGAGCTAAACACGGTGAAGGGGTGAACGTTTTGGCAGCGTAGAGGCCCTTGCGGTTTGCTTCCACAGCGTAGGGTGTGCGGTTCAAGCGTGCATGCGCACCAAGACATGTGGCTACGCTTCGGTATGCTTGAGGTCATCAAGAGCGGCCTCGATGGAGCTTTGGTTGAGAAGGAGACTCAGAGAGTACTTGGCCTTCTCGGCGGGGCTTAGGGAATCTGCAGCAGGGAGAATATTGCAGATGTACGTGCAGCTCGTCTCATGGCAACGCAAGTGCACGTGTACATACACCGCACAGGGGCAGGGGATACCCTACATGCAGACGCGCGCGAAAGGCTGTGTAAACCATCAAGCGGATCGGTACCGGTTAAAAATAGACTCGATACAGCGTGAATGCCAATCCCGAACCGCCTTTTTGCCCTACCATATTTGCAGTTGCAAAACGATTGTAAAAGATTTTTGGTGAAGACTCCCGCAACCTCCACCCTCGGTGGGCTGAAATGAACTCGTATTAAATTCGCATCCAACAAGCCCTTGGCAAACAACGAAACAGCAACAGCAAACGCAGTAAATCGGCTCTTGGAGGCTTCCTTTCTCCCTTCGGCGTTTGTGACTTCGCCTTTCTTGCATTTGTGCCTCTCGGATGCATGTGCTGCTCATGCCCATTCTACTTGGAAAGCTGTATGGACTCCTGCACTACCCCTCTGAGTCCAAACTAGCCCCGTGCACGGCTTCTTCTGTGCGTGCCCTCCTCCAAGTTTCCGTGAGGCACATTCTCTTTTCGCATGCTGCAAGTTACACAATTTACGCACTCAATACGCCAAACCCCACACCTCACCAAGAGAACGGTGTTTTTCAGTCTCCCCAGATCCGGACAGAGCACATAAGGCCGCCGCAAGAATTCTCGGATCGTCTCGCACACCTGCGCGTGCAGATCCGAGACAAAGCGCAATCCACTGCCGTCAAAGCTAGCAAAGAGGCCTCCATACCCATTGCGCTCACGCATCTACGCATATGTGCATGCACCGTAAAACGGCACACTTTCTCTTTGGCGTCACGACAGCAGTCCCCTCCGCCACGGACGATGAATCCTATACAGCCTCAACCGGCGAGAGCAACTTACAGTCACAAGGAAGTGGACCTCGTCTTTGCTGACGTCTCGCAGCTTTCTTAAAAGGGGGAAGTTCAGAAAGCAGAGGACGCGTGCCTCGAAGCGTCTAAACTCCTGCACACGCGCACTTTAAACTCATAATTCTGGAATTTGAAGCACCATGAACATCACCCGGCAGCAGAAGAACGCGCGTGTTGCAAAGTCGAAGAATGCGGCTCAAAGCCGCGAAAAGAAGGGCCTAGGAAATCCTGAGCCTGTGGACACACCTCAACTAAAAGCGTTTCTGACATTTGCCGCAGTCGCTCCTGCTGCATGCGGTGGACTTTGAGGAATTTGGCAGCTACTACTTTGTCTGCTGTGGCTTGAGGGGCCCCTGGGGGGCCCCCCGAACGGGCAGCGTCCGCGCGTAAGGATGAAGGACCTCGAAACGCCTCCCCTGGGGAGGGATTTCGTCTGGGAGAACTCGTGAAGGCTGTAGCCGCCGCTCTGAGCAGTTCTCCTTGGTAGAAGGCATTCTTCGCCAGGGTAGAAATCACTTCTGGCGCTGTGCGAGATCCAGAGGGTTCCTCCGGCTCGTCGTCGAAATCCTCTAGTCGCGCTTGCTCCTTCTCGCGTTGGACTGCATCCGGGCGAGACAGTCGCTTCAGCATATCCTCGGTGGCTTGCTGTAGATCCCTGGAGGAGCCAGACATCGAAGGCTGGAGACTCTTCGAAACAAAGCCTATGTCTCCTGAGGCAGCGAGAGGCAGGCCCCCCAAGCCGCCTGACAGACCGCGAGGAGGCAGGAAGGGAAGACTCCATGCGCAGCAACGGGGAGGGAGAGCTAAACGCTACATCCTACTCAAAAATTAGACGAAGGAGCCTGGGGTGTCCCCCCACAGCGAGAAAGGCGGCGTCTGCCACTGAGGTGTCCGTGCAAAGCAGAGGCGAGAACAGTTCCCTGAACAAAAAGCGAAATTTCAATGCCTCATGTCTGATGTCAAACTCCATTGTGCCCGCCGCCAAGCTCCATGCCTCCGAGGAATCCGCCAGCAGCAGCAAGACGCGTGTGCAAGCCACTTTTGCTGCGTAAGGCCTCATTTTGAGGCTCATTTACGAAAGGCTCACCGGACATTGTCCTTGTTCAACTCGTCGATCTCAAGCACCTGCACCCCCTTGCGCCGTCCCGTTTGGGGTGTACGTACACCGCGCACGAGTAGGGCGGTGACGCTATCGGCGACAGAGAAGACAGTCGCTACAGTTCGCCCTTCCTGCGCATGAATGGGGGCAACAAAGCCGTCAAAGGAACCAGCGCAAGCCCTCCAGCATGAACTCTTTATCTGGGGTGTGCATTCGGCAGCTCACTAAGCCCTCACCAACAACTCCGCCCACAGCGGCACATCGCTTCCCACCTGCGTCGCTGTGGCAAGGAGGGAGCGAAAGAAAGCAGTGCCTTGAAGGCGAAGCTGATCTGCCTCCAGCAAAGCCTCGGGGGAACGCAGCAGTAAAGTCACTGGACGCTGCAGCACAAACTCTCCACGAATAGTCTGGGAGATTGGGTGCAAGGACGGCAATTCCGGCAAACCTCCACCACTGCAGTCAGCAAAACAAACAATCGCCAAACAGGCATGGGGGCTAGAACTTCATAATTGGAAGCACACCCCCGTGGTTTGCTCGACAACTTCCATGACGGCGTACAGACACTCCAGCCACTGAGAGGGCACACAAACACACACACACGATGTTTCCTCTAAGTCTCGAAATGTACTTTCCGAAAACAAGGTACAATACACTGAGATGAGGAGCTCAGTCCAGGGCAAGTTATGCCCTCGCGATTCTTGCAGGCGGCTACTGGAAGCAGGCTGTAATGATATCCGCTATAAATGTATATTCTCCTGATGCAAGGATTCAACTTGTGAACATTTGCCTTCTTAGAGGCTTCCTCAAGAGTCGTTCCCTGAGGTGCCATAGTCCACACTTCGCCGAGCAACAAGAGGGCCGCGCTGTACATACACACATACTCATACACATACACACACACAAATACACATACACACACACAAATACACATACACACACACAAATACACACACACACATACACATACACACATACATATACATATACATACACATACACACATACACATACACATACCCATACACACATACACATAAACACATACACACATAAACATATACATACACACACATACACATACCCATACACACATACACATACATACACATACATACACATAAACACATACACACATACATACACACATACACACACATATACACACACACACATACACACAAACACACTGAGTAAAAAGCGATCCTGCCCTTCTAAGGCCTCCTTGTTTTCATGTGAAAGACTTGTGTGTCGTGCATGCACAGCCCACACCCCGAAGTCTACGCTCTACCAGCCCCACTCAAGCAGCGTTTGCGGCTTCTGTTGCGCAACATTGTTTGGTCCTGTTAGAGTTTCGAGGATCTTCTGCCAAGCGGAGGCGGCCTGCACACACACACAGACGCATGGCAGCGCCTTCCAGAGACTAGCTCCTTCGAAATTTAATTCACCTAAGAAGGCTAAGGCAAATAGCTTCGGAGGCAGCAGAACGACAACCTTGAGCACGCCTAAAGGAGCCTCCCTCCACTTGCCTCCTCAGTGTGCACGCTGGCTCCCTCCAAGTTCTTTAGCAAAGACAGAAAAGTTTGTCTCTCCCTTGCATTTGGGAGCAGCAGTACCCCAGCCTGCTGCTGCTGCTGCTGCTGCTGCTGCTGCTGCTGCGCTGCCCTACGGTCTGCCTTCCTTGCTGCTGCTGCAGCTGCGCCTTCTGTCGCTGCGTGGCGAAGGGCAGCAGCAACGCTTGCGGCAAAGGAGGGAGGGAGCGAAGCCGCGACTTGTCTCAGGAGAGAGATTCTGAGCATCGAAATCCTCCGCAAACAGACTGGACGCTTGAATTTGAGGCAAAAACGAGCGAGAGCAAGCACAGACCTTGCCTCGACCACTGTGAGTTGTGTGTGTCTGTGCGTGTGTCTCTCTCTCCGCGTCTAGACTGTTTCGGCGACTAAGCGGGCACTAGGCATTTCCTCGGAAGCTGCCGCTCTAAGCGCTTCCTCCTCCCCCCTCAGTCCCCCTCCCCTCAGCCCTTCGGCAGCTACGCATGATGAATGCTGGATGCGCGACACTGCCCGCCTGCCCGTACGAGCGCGCAGAGAGGCTTCTGGGAAGATAGAGGCTCAAAGCTGCTCATGCGCATGCGTGTCTGGGACTGACGGATCCAACGCGCTGCATGCAAGTGCAAGCTGACGGGCAGCTGCACGCCTTGCAACCGCGAAAAAGCCTTCAAAGCTCCTCTCTGCCATCAACCCCACGTCAAAGGCCACAAGCTGCAGCACAAGCACACCCTGACTGCCAGCAGTTCATCGGGGAAAGAGAGCTGCGCTCCTCGTGTGTACGTCTGCAGGGAGGCTCAGCAATTGAGACAGAGGCGGCGGCTTTCGTGCAGTCCCTTCAGCCGAAACACAATTCCACGCAGACGCCAAACTCGAATTTCTTACGACTGGAAGACGCCCGTCGCGCTGCTCCATGAGGCGTGCCACACAATCCTTGAGGAGAGACGATTTCCCGACGCCTTCAGGCCCCGTCAGCAGAAGCAAGCCTGTGCGAAAAAAACTCTCGCAAATCCTCCTGCGGTGTCTCAGCAGCAGCTTTTCCCATAACGGGAGGAAGAAAAGGGGGGGGAGAAGAAAGGGGGAGAAGAAGAGGGGGGGAGCAGAAGAAGAGGGGGGGAGCAGAAGAAGAGGGTAGAAGAAGAGGGTAGAAGAAGAGGGTAGAAGAAGAGGGTAGAAGAAGAGGGGGGAAGAAGAAGAGGGAAGAAGAAGAAAAGAGAAGAAGAAGAAAAGGGAAGAAGAAAAAGAGCCATTGCTACCCTACGAGTCTCTCCGCGTTCTTCGCCCTTTATGAAGGATTCGACTGCCTGCGAGGGGCCTTCACGCCGCACGAACCCCCAAAGGGGCCTCTGGGGAAACAGGGGGGGGCCCCCCGGGGGGCCCCCCCCTGTTGGCTCTCCATCCGGGGGGGGGAATTCCTTTGCTCGTGCTGCAGCCGCCGTTGAGGAAGCGTCAGACGAATGTCTGCGTGTAGAAAGCTGCCGCTGACGGGGATGCAACGCAGCGCGAGGGGTACACGTGTGCAAGAGCTGCAAGAACGGCGAGATTTTCGCGAATGCTCGCGATGCTAAGGCATCCCTCCCCACTGCTCCCCCCCGTGCGAGGATTAGCCGAGGCAACGAACGACTCAGCATCTGCACACTTGGAGCTTTATACCCGCAACCCCCCCAAACAACCAAGCCATTGACGGAAAGCGCTGGAGAGCAGGAGTAGGTTAGACTGCTGCTGCAAAAGACGAAAAATCTCAGGCCTTAGACTTAGAGACCTTATTATAGTTTTCCGAAGAAAGCGCTTGTTGCCGGTGACAGGGATCAAAAGGGAGCAGGGTTTAGGGTACGAATGGAAGGGGCCTCCTTGGAGGGGGGGGGGGCCCTCGCTGGGGCCCCGCAGCAGCAGCGCAGCGGGGTCATCCCTAGGGGGCCCCCTTCTTCCGTGCTACGTTCCCGTTGATACCCAAGCCCTTTTAAGTTAAGAAAAAGTGTTTATCAAAGACAAATGTGCAGAAGAATGCAAAACTTGCAAAGGGGGTCCCTGGCAGGGTTTTTTCCAGCGGCGATCAGGGGTCGACGGCGGTGGGTGGTACCGTGATTCTGTACAGTTAGCTAGTTTGCGTCTTGAAGTTTCTCCCTAAAAGCTGTTGAAAGCACTAGAAGACATGGCTAAACGTGCTCCCAGGGAAGCGTATCGCTCCCGAAAAAGGCGTGACTCTGCGTGGGCAGGTGACCTGCCGTGTAAGTAGCCGCCTCCGCAGCAGCTGCTACACCTTCACCATCGTCTTTGCTTGGTGAGTGCGTGCAAGCAGAGAGCGTTTGTGGGTAGCTCAAGAGGAAGCCCCGGGTGATTCCCAAGGCGCCAAAGCCTTGGAGGGTGAGTTCACTTCGCACTAGGGGCGAGAATCACGCATACCCCCACAGACAGACCAACGGGGAAAGCAGCCCTTTAAAGATGCCATACACGGCCTATGAGGCGAATGTGCCAGGCAGTGGAGAGAGAGCGCTGATGGCGGAAGCAGCGGCAAACAGTGCAGTCGACAGGGGGCAGAGTCAACAACGCCACCGGGTGGACTAGCAGCTCTATTGCAGCAGCGGCCTCGTTGCAAAGGCAACCCCAGCAACGCTCCAGCGCTATTTGGCTAGCACTGAGCCTGCGCCGCACTTGCGCTTTAAGGCGAAGGCCACTTAATGAGCGAACTCGCATGCTCAGAGGATAGACGCCACAGCGTTCTGCGAGAAACACTGTCAGGCGACGAAACTCTTAGCCGCTTCTGCGATGAAAGCCATGCGGCGGCTCCCTGTCTGAGGCAGAATTTTCAGAATAAAAGGCAGTAGCGGCAGCAGCAGCACCTGCTGCTGCTGCCGCTATTGCCTTTGGCTGGGGGCCCCGTTAGCCCCCGTCAAGGTACCTGTTCCGCACTGTCTGTACACGCACCACAGCCCTCGCATGCAGCATGCGGAGAACCTCTGCTGCAAAATGTGGCGCTGTGAGGCCAGCCTCCTTCAGCTGCTGCTCCCGGGCAGCAGCCTCTATGAAGCGGTCCGGAAGGTCGATACACCGCAGCTGCACGGCGCAGCATCACACGGCACAAGCCTGCCCTCTTAGACACCCCAGCGCCCCGCGTTCAAGAATCGATTTCCCACGAGCAAGGTACTCGGGCGTTTCTCGGATTTCTGCACATGCATGGAGGTAAAACAGCCGCGCTTGCCCAAGTATCTACGGAGCAATGGGCTCATGCGCTTGCATCTGTCTGCATAGAGAGAGAGAGAGAGAAAATGCCGTCGGAACCTCGGCAATACACGCATGCATGCTTTGCTTTGTGGAACATACCTGGAGCCTCCCCCCGTCAAGGGCCCCCTGCTGCACTAGCGCTCGCATGGCTTTGCTGCAAAACCCTCCAGCTGCTCCCTCCTCTATCAGAAGGAGCGCGTCATGAGAGGCAGCTAGAGACGCTAGCAAGGATTCATCTAAGGGTCGCAGAAAGCGCGCATCTGCCACAGTTACGCCTACAAGGGGTGTTTCGCCCCCTGCAGCGGATGTCTTCCCGGCTGCTGCTGCAGCTGCTGCTTCTTCGACTGCTGCGGCGGCAAGTGCGGGGGTGGGGATGGCGCGAATGCGCTGCAGCAGATCCGCGGCATGCACTGCCTCCAGGAGGGGGGTGCCTAGAGACAGCAGGGCTACCTGCAGATACACCTCTCGGCAATGCATGGAGAAAGCAGAACGTTGAAAGCCGCTTTCATAGCACTCGAGCGCAGCCAAAGACGCTTATTCAAAATACGGTAGAAAAGTGCACGTTTTTGCATTATGGCGCGCACCTTGAACGCAGCCTTAGGGTGTGCCCGACGAATGATTCGACCTTTTCCTAGGGGAAGGGGCTTTCCCTCAAATTGAAATTCCTGAACATTGTGCCTGCACGGAAGCAAGTCAGGCTCCAAACCCGTACGCATGCACGTGTGACTCGAGAGGCCGACAAAGCCCCGAGAGTGAGTAAGTGAGCGTCGCTCGCCAAAGGCAGAAGGAAGCACTCCCTTCATGCGCCTAGACGAGCTCGAGACGCAGCATGCATCCTCCCCGCTGGGTGTGCTTCGTGTCTAGCCCACACTTCTAGGGGTCGAGAGTGTGGTTCGTGCAAAAACATACCCGAGCTTGCTGTTGAGAACTTCGATGCCAAAAGATGCGCTCCGCGGGAAGCGAATGGCAGACGGGCCAGACTCCAATTGGTAGACAGTCTGCACGCAAAGGGTGGAAGCACCCTCGAGCGTTTGCGCGGCATCTCTTCCGTGAATACTGAAGTCTCGCTACCCCGACCACAATCTTCCTTCACCTGTCCACAGACCCCCTGAACCTCCTCTGCACTCCCTCCCTCTTTCTTCCCCGGCACGCCTAGACCTACAGCAAGCATGTGAACAAGTTCCTGCTCGTCGCTTGGCGCCATTACGGTGAAGTTTGGGATATTCGACAAGAAACTCAAGTCGTAGGCACCCTGGTGAGTGCTCCCATCCGCCCCCACCAAGCCTGCACGATCAATGATGAATCTGAAGCACGCAAGCCGCACACCCCGCATCCACGCTCAGAAACGCATGCACACGAAGCCGCCACGCTCATGGACGAGCAGCATCTAAAACTACGCATTCCCCAGTAAGAACGGAAAGAGGAAAGCTCGAGCGCCTGCACACGGATTTTGCAGTCTCCAGATGCCTAGCGTGGATTCGCAGGGGTCCCCACGGAAAAGACGCCACGGGCAAAAGCATACATAATGCATACATGCATTTGCGTACGCCTCTATATTACGAAAAAAACATGCCTCCTCCTGTACGCATGTATGCATGCATGCACACGCGAACAACCGCCAAGCGAGGAGCATGCGCAGCATCAACGCGGATCGAACCACCCCCTCCCCGCAAGGCGCCCTCTGGGCCCACCTAACAGGCAGACTTTGCAAGGCGACGTCGTGGACGATCTGATCGTACGCCCTCTGAAGAAAAGTGCTGTATATACAGCAGAAGGGCTTCGCGCCTCCGGCCGCTAAGCCGCCGCAGAAAGTGACAGCGTGCTGCTCCGCAATGCCCACGTCGTACAGCTGAGAAGGAAGATGAGCTCCTAAAAGCGACAGGCCGGTTCCGCCTGGCATCGCTGCCGTGATTCCAACGACGAGGCTGTCCTTCTCCGCTAGCCGGAGCAACCCCTTCGCTGCAACAGAGGTAAGGGATGGCAGAGGGTGACGCGGTGCTGCAGCAGCTTTGGGAGCTCCTGTTGCACTCGCAGAGGCGCCCACTTGCTGCTGCTGCTGCTGCTGCTGCTGCTGCTGCTGCTGCTGCTGCTGCTGCTGCTGCGCGCCACCGGCCGCGGGCCCCGCCGCCGCTGCTGCTGTGGCTGCCCCCGCAAGGGTACGGCTTCCCGCATGCACGAGAAGATGCGTGGCTGCCTCGACCCCGTGCATGCGGTCCAGCGCAGCCAGCGCTGGCGCATAGCCGAAACCTTTCTCCGTCTTGAGGTGCAAGACTGTAGGACGCTCCAAACCCCGACGCTGAACGCAAGCAGAATTCAAAAAGACGCCGTAGAAACCATGGAACGGCCGTGCTCGCCAAACATCCACACACATGCAGACAGACAGACAGACAGACAGAGAGACGCAACATACAGACAGACATAACATACATACACACATAACATACAGACAGACACAACATACATACAGACACAACATACATACAGACACAACATACGCAACATACAGACAGACACAACATACAGACAGACACAATATACAGACAGACACAACATACATACAGAACACAGACAGACAGACACAACATACATACACACATAACATACATACAGACACAACATACAGACAGACGCAACATACAGACAGACACACAGACATACAGACACAACATACAGACAGACGCAACACGTTGACTCCTGAACAAGAGACGCAAGAGTACGCGCCGAGGCAAGATAAGATGGCAGGAAGATGGGGTTGCCGCTAAAACAATGCTGCCAATGTCTACCTTGATCGTCTGGAAGATCGCTACGAGGCTTTGCACGTCGTGGCCATCTATGGGCCCTAAATAATCGAATCCAAGAGCTCCAAAAAAGGAGGCTCCCCCCTGTTCTCCTTGTGCAGGCGCATGCACCGCAGACAAGTCCAGAGGCTGCTGCTGCTGCTGCTGCTGCGTCTTGAGCTGCTGGGAAAGAGACACGAAGCTGCGGCTTTTCAGCAAACGGCGCATGTGTCGAGACACCGCACTGGCAGGCGCTGTGCCCCCTGCAGAACAAAACCCCACACCATGCGCCACGAGATGCCTGTCTTTCAGCGCGCACACACATGCGCGGAAGATCCAAGAGATCCAAGTGCGAAATCCCCACTGCCAGCTGCCGGGGAGACAGCCCGTTACTACGGATACTCATGTACGTAGGAACGCATATGCATGCAGCGTGCAGACAAATGTACACCCCGTTTAGCCACTTGGATGCACTTTTCCACAGATCGCACCCGCGGAGTTCGTGCCAGTAGGAAGGGAGACTTGTTGATTGTCGTTCAAGACAACCAACACTTTGGATTGCAGATGGCCGCATGCGTTGAGGGCTTCATATGCCATGCCGCCTGTCAAGCCTCCGTCCCCTGAATGCAAATCGCAGAGGCAGAGGCGCTCTCTCCGCTACACCCCACCGCTGAAACGGAGGTTTTGGTCTAGAACGATCTTCGTCCCTTGTTGGATGGCTCCGAAAATGCCTGCATCGCGCCGTCGCTTTGCAGTAAAAAAGAATTCTTGGGCACCTCCCCTATCCCCCATGCTCCTTTGCTCCCCGCTTCCCCCATGCTCCTTTGCTCCCCCCTTCCCCATGCTCCTTTGCTCCCCGCTTCTCCCGCTTCTCCCCTCTCTCCCCCCCGCTGCCTGCATCCTGCTGCCTTGCGCACAGGCAAGTGCTCCACTCTGCGGTTGGAGGGCAGCAACAACACACGCAGCCGCCGCAAAACACGGAGCCTCGGCCCTACCGATAACCGCAACGTGCAGCCTGTTTTCCTTCTGCTGCATGCGGTGAGCGACGTATATCCCTTGAACTGCACTGACAGATGTGGAAGAGTGGCCTGAGAAAAAGCGCAAAAAAGAGGCATCCGACTCCACTCACACCGAGAACAGCCTCTAAGACGAACAGATTTTTCTGCGCTGCTCCCTCGCGAAGTTGCATGCAGCCAAGAAACAGGCTTGAAGGCTTCCCGCATAGCGGGCTCTTCGCTTCGCAGCGTCTCCTGCTTACCAGCCCCGAAGCAATCATACAGCGACTCTTTTCTAGAGAGAAAGCCAGAAAGACCACCAAACTGACGCAGGCGGTGCATGAGGTGGCGTCGTCCTGTCAGGATCTGTGAAAATCAGAGCAGCGCACAGAAAATATTTACGGCTAGCCAAAAAAGAAGAAGGGGGGAGGCGTATAGACAGCTAGCCAAGAAATAAGAAGAAGAGTCTTGGAAGAGGCGTATTGACAGCTAGCCATGAAAAAAAAGAAGAGTCTTGGAAGAGGCGTATTGACGGCTAGCCATGAAAAAAGAAGAAGAGTCTTGGAAGAGGCGTATTGACAGCTAGCCAAAAAGAGGGAGAAGAGGCTTGGAAGAGGCGTATTGACGGCTAGCCAAAAAGAGGAAGAAGAGTCCTTAGAAGAGGCGTATAGACAGCTAGCCATGAAAAGAAGAAGAGTCTTGGAAGAGGCGTATAGACAGCTAGCCATGAAAAAAGAAGAAGAGTCTTGGAAGAGGCGTATTGACGGCTAGCTAAAAAGAGGAAGAAGAGTCTTGGAAGAGGCGTACAGACAGCTAGCCATGAAAAAAGAAGAAGAGTCTTAGAAGAGGCGCGCAGGGGTCGTATCAGCGGGAGGCAAGACACTGCGTGGTCACGACTAGAGAAGTCTCGAGCATGGGAGGTTGTTTTGCAACGTGCTAGAAAAACACCGCGGCAGAAAACGGCAACAGCATCGGGTAGGAGGAGACGTTGAGAAAAAAGTTTTTAGAAAAAGCCCGCGAAGGCACGCGGCAAGCTCACACCTTGTGGGGGTAGGCTTGGTGTGAAACATCAAAAATCAGAGAATCCGTCGGCATATCTAGCGTGTAATGCAAAGCCACGATCGCTTCGATCATCCCCAGGGAGGAGGCCAAGTGCCCTCCAATCAGAGACACCAAATCGACGATCTCGCGACGAAGCTCGCTGCGCAGCAGAGGCAGGAGACAGACAGCCGCGGCGCAGCGCCCAGTGAGGCACACAGCAAGGCGACTTCGTCGCTGCTCGCGGAAAAAACACACCGCGACACAACAAAGGAGGCTTGCCCCCAACCTGTCTCCCCAACGCAGCAAGAGCAGATCCTGTCTTGTTTTTCCGGGAAAAACAAGACAGGATCTGCTCTTGCTGCGCGGCGAGGTTTGGATCACCTACTTGCACAATTGAGGAAGCTGAGACACTTTGAGCATTTTTAAGTCGCGGGGAACGTTGACAGCAGAGAGCAGCGAAGGCGTCAGAGGCCCCTGTAAACTGCTGCTTTTGCTGTTGCTGCTTTTGCTGCTGCTTTTGCTGTTGCTGCTTTTGCTGCTGATTTTGCTGTTGCCGCTTTTGTCGTACTGCTGGGTGCTGTGCTGCTGGTTGCCGTTGTTGCAGGGGGAGGAGGGCGACGGCGACAACGATGAAAAAGAAGACAAAAAATTCGTACTTCCTGGGAAAAGCGGCGGAAGGGAGCGCAGCTGCAGTCGCGGATGAGCACCTCCGGGGAGCCCTGTAAGTACACTTGCGTTGTAGAAGGAAGGCTGGAAGGGCAGTATTTCAGGAGTGTGACAGTCAGACTCCTCCCTGCGAGCTGATGCTGACGCTGCTGCGCCTGCTCCCGCTGCTGCCGAGCAGAAGGCATCTGATGACGACGAATGTGCGACTGTAGCGTGCGACGCTGTTGTCTGCAGCTTTGCAGGCAGCACTGGCAGCTTTCCTGCCGCTGCCGTTCCTCGCTGTCGAAAAGTTGCATCACCTGCGAAGGGCCATAGTCGCTGACGAGCTCTGAGGCGCAGCTCCCCGCTGCTGCTGCTGCTGCTGCTGCTGCTGCTGCTGCTGGTGCTGCTTGTGTGACGTAGGGAGACGTGAAATGCAGGGGCTGTCGCGGGAAGCGCAAGCCAGGGGGGGGCGGTGGGGCCCCCCAGGGGGCCCCCCCCCCTCTTGCCGGCAGAGGAGTCGTGTGACTTCGAAACGCTTGCCTCCGCAGGCTGCAGCAGGAGAGGCTCAGTCAGCAGCAGCAGCAGCGGGAGAAGCAGCGGGAGCAGCAGCAGCGATCCTTTGCAGGGCTGTGCGTCGAAGAAGGACTTGTCTAGTGTTGGATCCGCTGTGCGCCTTGTCGATGAGGCTCTAACGACTGCGTTCACCCTGTTAGGGTGTATGTCTCCCCTATGAGAGCTCATGGCTTTCGTGCATTGCGGCTAGAGATTTTTGAGGCTGAAGACTCCCAGTAGCCTATTCTACTTCCCCCCGCAAGTCCTCCTAAGCGTTGGGTGCCTCTAAAACGTGTGCGATTTCCCATGCCAAAAGAGGCATCCGCCAAGCAATAGCAGGCAGTCGCAGTCTCTACACCCCAACGCGGCCTCCCCTTGACATCAGATAATGCTTTTAATGCTTATTTATAGACACACATGCTCATGCACATTCACATGCTCATGCACATTCACATGCTCATACACATTCACATGCCCATGCACATTCACATGCTCATGCACGTACACATGCTCATGCACGTACACATGCTCATGCACATTCACATGCTCATGCACATTCACATGCTCATGCACATTCACATGCTTATGCACATACGTAGTCTTACACACACATCCATTCATGTGTATGTACATGAATATAGCAAACCTACACACCAACGCATTTTACACACAGATACTTCAACATACACAGATACTTCAACATACACAGATACTGAAGCCAGTTGCGGCGAGTCTGCTGTAGCTTCAAGTTTTGAATGCGTTTGAGAGAGAGAGAGAGACCCCCAAATGGCTCAGCCTCCAGACAGAGTGCTGCTGCACGAAGCCAGCGAACAATCGCTGAGTTGTTGGATGACGAAGGCGCGAAGGCGAGACGGCTAAAAATAGTAATTCGGACACCTCAGATCCTGAAAATGCAGTTCCTGCAAAGAAGCCCGGGTGTCTTGCTGGGAGAGGAAGAAGAAGGAGCCGATCCGCAGTGCAGTACATACACCCCCCGAGCGTTCCTAGGCGTTCGTTAGATCCAATAGGCTTCGTGGAAAGGGCCTTCCCCTTGTCGAACGGATTTGAGAAATCGCGAATTAGGAGTGGAAGCCAAAGTTTGGGGCTTTGAATTAGCGTCTGGCCCACAGACATGGAAAAAGGCTGGGAAGAGGCGATGCTGCTGCTGCTGCTGTGCTGCTGCTGCTGTGCTGCTGCTGCTGCTGCTGCTGCTGTGCTGCTGCTGCTGCTGCTGCTGTGCTGCTGCCACGCGGCAGCCCGAGCAACAGAGAGCAGCAGCAGCACCTCGCCTCGCCTCACCTCACCTGCTGCTGCTGCTGCTGCTGCTCTTGCGCTCTCCGTTGTAAGGGCTGGCGTGGCATGTCTGCTGGCGTCAGAATTTGCAGGACGTCGCCTGCTTCCTGTTTATTTCGGACCGAAAACACCGACAGCCTTCTTCCGCAGCAGACTGGAGAGCGTAAGCCTTCAACACCCGTACTATGAGGTTCAAGCTTCCGGCTTGCTCCAGTGCTGCCGCTCCCGCCGCCCCTGAGCTGGGCAAGGGTTCGAGCCTCTGAAGTATGTCTGTGTGTATTATCGCCAGCCTTTTTGCGCGGAACCGCTCACGAGAAGCGTCGGATTCTCGCAGCACACTCCCGCTCCGCCGCTTCGTGAGTGCCCCAGCAGATCTCAGAGGACGCGCTGCCTGAGCCGCCACGCGGCAGCGTACCCGTTTTTCCAGTAACGGCGGGGAATATAACGTGGCATTCATGAAGACTCCTCGCTTTCGGCCGCCGCCTCTTCATGGGAGACAGAGTCGCACTTGCCCGCTGGCCCCTCGAGGCGTCTGTACACCCCAACGCGTGAACCCCAATGGGCAATGCCGTGGGAGTTGACGCGACGGCAAACTGCTTGCGAGTGGTCTTTTTCTGCGCTCCGCCTTCCAGCTCGTCTCCTGCCGCGACTTCGGCGCCTTCAGTCGCGGACGGCAGCTCCTCCTCCTGCAGTCATGGAAACATCCCCGCGATCATCCGCCTGCTGCTGCAGGGAGCGCTCCCTGCGGTCGAATTGAAACGCATCAAGGGCCCTAACGCGGAATCCGTCACGGATCTGCTGCTGCTGCTGCAGAAGCAGGAAGTCTGCAACGGGCTCCGTGGCAGCTGCCTGCCCCCCGACGTCGCAAGTTGTGGCACTGCCGACAAACCCCCCCCTGCAAACACCCCCTCCTCCTCCTCCAGCGCCAGCGCCTTAGCGGAGGCGGATGCCTTCTACAGCGGAATCTATTTTTGGGGCCTCCTTTCTAAAGACGCCGAGGAGGCAATCAAGATCGTGAGTTTGTGCCGCTGCCGCTTGTGCCGCTGCTGCTTGTGCCGCTGCTGCTCATACACCGCGTGAGGGGGCTGTCGTGGGCAGTGCACGAGGGCAGTCCGACCGCCAGCGGTAGGCCTCTCGCGCGCGGCGCATGCATAGGCTCAAAGGCTGCTGCAAGGAAGCATGCAGACACAAAGAAAGAAAAGCCGCTACCTTGTGCATCATTAGTGCGCCGTTGTGTGTGTGTGTGTGTGCCTGCTGCTGCTACTGCTGCAGCTCCTGCCCTTGCTTCCTTCGAAGCTTCACATTGCGCTCACAGGCAGTGGCGCCTTCGCCCTCAAGTGCCTCCTGCTGCAACTGGAGGAACGCCACACTCAGCTCCACCAGCAAACGCATGCATGCTTGCAGCTGGATTTCTCGTTTGAGCGGGAAAGCCTCTGCCTCATAGGGGCCCTCCACTTCCTAAGGCGTCTCTTCCCCTCCACGCTCTTCAAATATATCGGGTAAGAAAGCCTTCCCTGTGGCGTTTGTTCTAGCGCCGTGCATGCACATCAACCTCCTGAAGCAACACCGTGTAAAGCTCGCAAAAAACACCTGCTTGTGCTGCGCAGGACTGGACAGCCTCTTGCTGCATCTGATGCCCCCAAAAGTGCCTTTGTAGAAGGGTGCGTCGAATACTCCCCTGTCAACCTTCCAGTCCTCTATGTGTATGTGTCTTTGTGTGTGTATATATATGTGTATGTATGTGTCTTTGTGCATATATATATGTATGTATGTGTATGTGTCTTTGTGTGTAGGATATCTGTGTATCTAAGTGTATGGGTATGGATCTGAGTTTCTGCGTCCATGAGTTTGTGTCTTTATGTTTATGTGTGTGTCTTTGTGTGTCGTGTGTATGTGTGTGTCTTTGTGTGTATGTGTGTATGTGTGTGTCTTTATGTGTATGTGTGTATGTGTTTGTCTTTGTGTGTACGTGTGTATGTGTGTGTCTTAGTGTGTATGTGTGTATGTGTGTGTCTTAGTGTGTATGTGTGTATGTGTGTGTCTTTGTGTGTCGTGTGTATGTGTTTGTCTTTGTGTGTCTGTGTGTGTCTTTGTATGTCGTGTGTATGTGTGTGTCTTTGTGTGTATGAATGTGTATGTGTGTGTCTTAGTGTGTGTTTATTTGCTTGTTTGTGGCGGTCTGGTAGCTTCTTGCCACTTGGACATAGCATTTGCAAGAAGGGAGTTCTCTGTTTCTCTAAAAGGCTGCAGACACACGGCTTTAAGGTATTCGTGGTGGTTGTTGTCTCGTGTTTGTGTTTTGCAGTCCAATAAGCGCCGAGGATAGCGACAGCCTCTATCCGTATCTGCTGCTAAATCTCAAAGCCGGAGTATCCTTTCACAAGGTTACCTCTGCGCCCTCGACGTACGATCCTCAGAAGGAGGAGAGGCAGCAGCAGCAGGAGAAGCAGCAGAAGCAGCAGCAGCAGGAGAAGCAGCATGAGGAGCAAGGGGCTGAAAGCGCTTGGTTCGGATGTGGAGGTGGCATGTTTTCCCTTGGCTGCAATTCGCACAGAATATCGGAAAGAATCGGAAGCAGCACGATTGGAGGAGGAACGTTCATGGGCCTGTGCAGGTGCGATAGTCTACACGTGCATGCATGCTATTCTACTACAAGTGCATGCATGCTATTCTACTACAAGTGCATGCATGCTATTCTACTACAAGTGCATGCATGCTATTCTGCTACAAGTGCATGCATGCTATTCTACTACAAGTGCATGCATGCTATTCTACTACAAGTGTATGCATGCTATTCTACTACAAGTGCATGGTATGTATTCTACTACAAGTGTATGCATGGTATGTATTCTGCTACAAGAGTATGCATGCTATTCTACTACAAGTGCATGGTATGTAGTCTACAAATGCATGGTAGTCTTCTGTGAGGGAAGTGGAGTGGAGTGGGGTGTATGTGTCTGTCTGATCCGGGGAAGGGGACTCTTGACTACGAACGATTGCCGTTGATGGCGCAGACTTTTAAGGGTGTTTTTGCAGAGGGATTGCCTTTCAGCGCTGCTCAGAAGTGCCTCTAAAGTGTCTTCTATCCTCTTGTGCCCTGCCACAGGTTGCTGCTTTCAGCTCCCTCCCCGCTCCCTGCTGCCTACGTGTCGCTCGCGGAAACAGGAGACAATCGAAAAGTCGACATGCTGGTGAAGGATATTTACGGAGGCAACTATGCAGCGATTGGTGAGGGTTGTTGGGGGAGCTGCGTAGGGAGGGGAGCAGCAGCGCAGCAGCAGCATCATCAGCAGTAGCAGCGGCGGCATTTTCTTTGGGGTGTGTAATTACAGTGCGTTCCCCCTCTGGAGCCGAAGAAAGTTGTCTTATCCACAGGTTTCACTTGTTGTGTTTTAGAGCCTTTATTTTCTTGCGTTTGAGTCTTTTTGCGCGCGTCTGTCGGCTGCTTAGGCTTGAAGGGGGATACAATTGCCTCTACCTTTGGAAAGATGCAACACGCGAAGCTCAAAGACAACAGAAGCCACTGCTGCAGCAGGAGCACTTGTGCTGCTGCTGCTTCTGCTCCTGCAGCAGCAGCGGGGGCTGGGGAGGACGCAGCAGGTGTGGCTGCAGCTGTACGTTTCTCGAAGGCGCCTCTCTTGTCGCAGCTGGATGCGACGAATGGCAGCAAGGGCAGCCTCCCGAATTTCACCCCCAGCAAACCAGAAGGCTTGCAGCAGCCTTCGGGAGAAGCTGTCGCAACGGCAGCCGAGTGCGCCTGTGGCAGCAGTGGCTGTTGCTGCTGTTGCTCTTGCGCGAATGACGGGGAGTGCAGCAGCAGCTGCTGCTGCAGTTGTTGCAGCAGTAGCTGCAGCTGCTGCTGCTGCAGCAGCAACTGCGAGGAGTTCAGCGATTGCAGCAGCCTCCTTGACCATTCAACGTACCCCGATGCTCTCTGCAGCGACGAGGAGCAGGGGGCAGAGGACTGCTGCTGCTGCTGCTCGAGCACCAGCAGTGACATGGCTTGCTGCTGCTGCCCTAAGAAGCCCAACGGAGCAGAAGACGCACTTTGCAGTGTAGATACAGCGAAGAACAGGAACGCGAGCATGAGCAGCAGCAGCAGTAGCAGCAGCAGTAGCAGCAGCAGCAACACTACGATTGCATTCAGAGGAGCAGACTTCTGTGATCAGGCAAGCCAGCCTCTCTGAACACCCAGAATTCTTGACGCAGGTGATGCTCTTGCTGACGCATGCGCCGAAATCCCTGCTGAATGCCTCTGCAACTTTCTTGCTGCTGCTGCTGCCTGCGCATGCGTGTGTGTTTGCGGTGATGTATCCAGCCCTCGGAGGCAGATGTTGTCAGGTCGCTCTTGGCGATGATGAGCTTCAATCTCGCGCAGCAATCCTTCCTCCATGCAGTTCTACATGGTCTCGACAAGTAAGATCTCTGCCTGCCTTAGCCGCTGCTCCTTCCGCCGTTGTTGCTGCCTGCATTTGTTTCGCTGGTGCGCGTGCTGCGTTTACGGAGGTGTCTTTATTGGGGGTTTTTTTTATGGAGCGTTCAATTTCAGGATCGTCATCGTCGGCTTCCTCGAGGCACCCTGCTTCCTCGCCTCCGTGCAGCATTCCGTAAACTTCTGGTCTAGAAACTCATGCACGATCATCTTTTGCAGGTAAATATGTTTGTGCGTATAGTATTGCAGGTAGGCGGTCAGTTCGCCGCATGCAGTGGCGGTATGCCGCATGCTAACATGCATGATGAGCAAGGGGGGGCTGGCAATCTTTCGACGCGTACTGTGTTATCGAACGCCGATCGATGCCTTGCATGAGTCTTGGACCTGAAAGTGTTCTTGTTTTTGCCGCAGCCACCCTTTCCCGTGGTGTTCAATCATTTTTTTTTGAATTTTTGGGGTGTACGTCTTGCACTGTGTATCTATCGCATGCGTTTCTGTCGTTTCGCGGCTTTTTCTCAGACTCTCCTGCTTTCTCGGAGCCCTCGGCGCTGCCCTGCAGTGTGGAGCCTTACGCTGCAGCAGCAGCTGCTGCATGCTGCCTCAGTTGCAACAGCTGCAGTGGGAAGTTCAGTGCCTTCAGCAGCAGCACCAGCAGCAGCAAGGAGGGCGACCTCAGTGGCTCACGAGCCTTTCGCCCCACTCAACGTCTTCCCTGAATAGGGGAGAAGGCGCTGTTGAGACTTCCGAGGCTCCAGACGAGGCTTCCGAGACTCTCCCGCAAATGTACGCAGGTGTCGGCGGGGGGGGGCCCCCAGGGGCCCCCAGGGGTACTGCACCCTTCTCCCCCGCCACTCCTACGGCGTTCCTGCCCTTGGGAACGAATAAAAACAATCATTTCAAGGAGCCGCAAGCCCCCCCTCTGTGGCTGCCTCCTAGACCTCCAATGCTGCCAGCACCTCCGCCCTTCAGCCAGTTGGTGGTGACAACGGAAATGCCAGGTGCAGCAGCAGCGGCACTATCAGCAGCGACAACAACAGCACTATCAGCAACACTGACAACAGCGGACGCGGCAGCAGCAGCTCCTCATTGTGGATTCACCTCGAACCCTTCGGGTAGAGCCCGTATGGAGGAGCTCGAGTGATCGTGAACCAACACGGCTGCCTCTGCTGCCTCCTTGCTGGTGCTGCAAGGGCAGCAGCAGCGCAAGCAGAGGCTATTCCACTCTCTCGAGTGCCATGGTAGATACAACAGCCGCGGGTGCAGCAGCGGCAGGCACTGCGCCTGCTGCTGCAGCGCGTCTCCCGCGTAGAGAGTTCTCTCTAAAAGCTTTGCATGGGATCAGCAATAACGAGGGGTTCTCTCGACGTGTGACTGTAGAGTTTTGTTGTTTTGTACCCGTCAGCATTTACGCAGTGCTGATGTTTTTCGTGTAGGGGCCCCCGGGTGGGGGCCTCTCTCTCCCGCAACTATCGATGCCTTTCGAGGGCGAGCCGCTATCAGCCAGGCGGCCCTTTGAGACCTTTCTTATTTTGGAAAGCAGCTAAATACTTGCGCATGTGAAGACACGCGAGATGCTGCTGCACCCTCCAGATGAGCAGCCGCCTCTCGTTGCAATGGCGGCTGCAAGTCCTACTCTACTGTTGTTGTTGCTGTTGTTGTTCCTTGCGCCTCTTGCTGGCTTCTTTCTTTCGCGCGCTGGCCACATCTTCCGCCAGCTGAGAATCGTACTTGTACAGAAGCGCCTCCAGCTCTGGGGTGTACGTACACCCCAAATATTTAACCGAGTAAAAGAGGCCAGAGAGGAGGCGGCAAGTATCCTCGTTCAGCTCCCCCGATGCAGTCATGGACTGCAACGCACACAGAGCGAGTGCCACGAAGACGCCAAGAATTCCTTGCAGGATACGGTAACGGGCGAGAGAGAAGGGGAGGCAAGAAATAGACGTCTCGACGAGACGTCTATTTCCACCGCAAGCGTAGTCATCCAGAGGCAAATAAAAGATGCAAACGAATACTGGAAATGAATACCTACGTTGACTGCATGCTACTGCAATCAGATCTGCAGGCAGAGGCGTGCAGGTCGAGTACGCCATGCCGTGAGTACACCGCGCGCATTGCGCTTTGCAGTAGTGACTAATTCACCAAACATGTGATACCAAAGCTCATCTCGATGCGCAAACATGCCCTCACCACTTGTTGAACCCCTAACACCTCCCAGCTGTGCTGAAAGCCTAGCAGTCTCTCACCGCTACAGCCGTCCGCATGAAGGCAACGCGCGCCGCATGCTGCCCCTTGCTTTCCCACTGTGTCTTCTTCAAGATATCTGCTAACCACGCTGAATCTGCTGCTGACTGTGTTTCGCTAGCTGCTGCTGATGGTGTTTCGCTGGCCGCTGCTGATGGTGTTTCGCTAGCCGCTGCTGGTGGTGTTTCGCTAGCCGCTGCTGGTGGTGGCGCAGCTTCCGGAACTGCTGATGGTGGCACTGCTGCGGTTTCTGACGACACAGCCGCAAGGGTTTCCTGTACGCCCTCTGTCATTTTGCGCGGTGTATCGACAGCTGACATTCCCGGTGCGTGGACCCGTAAGCCTTCAAGGCCTTACGCTGAAAGCGCCTTGCGCGTGTTGTCAGTACGAAGGGCGCAGTCTAGGGAGTGCTTGCTGTGGGAAAACGCCTTCTCAGCCGATTTATGAACTGCATTCTTCCTCCATTTCGTCAAAGTCTGGTGTAAAATTGACGCGCGTCTCCCGCTCGAGCAGTTGGGGGGCCTGGGGGGAAAGCCCCAACGGCCGAAGATCCGTGCGTTCAGGAAGAAACGAGCCAGAGAAGCCGTTCAGGCCTGTTGTATCACTCGCATGCATTTAAAATGCTTGGCTTAAAACTGGCAGTGCGTTGATCAACAGAAGTAGGCGTGTGCATGTCTTTGAGATACGGTAAACGGACGGCTGTTTGTGGCCTGGTCACATGGCTCTTTCCGCCATATCAGGCATACCACCACTACTCCTCCGTCCTTCCCCGAAGCCCGCAGAGATTTGCAATTAGGGGCCTCTTGGGGAGGCACTTTGCACACGTGTGTTCAATTCAAGGGTTCAGTGGCACTGGCTGCGTGAAGGGAGGCAGCGCTTCCGCGTCCTCGAAGCGGACGAGAGGAAGTGGAAGCGGCACGCGCATATGCACAGTGCCGCGAATCCACTCGTGGAAGGCTTCACCCGTAGTCATTACGTGCGTAGTCGGACTCCGTCTTGCGGGGATTTACGTCTGCACGTGCAAACTGCAGATGCATGTGGGGAAGGCATGCAGTTGCATGCATGTCTGCATGCGTTAGAGCCTCGAAGCACGACCAAAGATACGACGTTGCAAAGACAGCAGAACAAGAGGCGCAGGAGCCGCCCATGCACGGACGTGCTCCTAGACTGCAGAGAGGAGTGGGGGCCCAAGGTGCTAGCTCTACGAGCACATGCCGTCAGCTAGCGACTTGTAGCGCTTCCTATTCCTGTCCCCCCGTGAGTCACTTTCCAACTAAACTACCAGACCTAAACGCCCATAGGCGCGGAGTTAAGCGCTTGCGCCTTCTGCATCCCACGTGCGCGAGGCCAAAAAGAAATTGCCTCAAGGTAGCACTTTAGCCACCTGCCTGGATTCGTCTACAAAAACTGCAGCACGCCCTCAAGCATTGGGGTGTGCGCCTAACTTTGACCTCCTGCTCAACATGCTTCCATATGGAGGTCTCCAGAAAACTGCCTCCGTGGATTTTCTGCCCCACAGATGCTCTGCATCCACAAGGCCCTTGATTCTTGCGCAAAATCTATGTGGGATTTATCTTGGGGTTTCCCGAACGGAGCACGACATGTCTTTCCGGCCCGTTTGAACGGTCAAGCTACCTTCGTGGGATCCTCTTCGAAGCTGAAATGTTCAAGTAGCCGCCCTGTCAAAAGCGGCATAGTCTTGATGATGCTACGTCAAAGGTTTTCAGGAGCCTTGAAGAGGTTCGCTGGAGCGTGCCAGGGCCCCAGCCTCCTCCTATCTTAGTGTTTTGTGTCTCCAAGGCAGCACATCAGTGAGACAAAAAGTAGGAGAACGAGCATAGTGACCATAAAACCCAATAATATAAATGTAATAAAGGATCGATCGGTCGGGTGTAAGGAGACTGTTGCGATGGTCTGTAGCAGCGCTGGATTCACGAGGGTTCCGTCTTTAGGGAAAGAACTCGAGAGGTGGCTCGCTGCTACTGCCTCACGCCGAAAGAAATTTCTCCTGCTGGTAACCATGTCCGAAGTCGCAACATCTTGTGGAGATTCAGAAGTGGCGAAGGGAGAGGCAGATAAATCGAGAGGCGAGCCGGGGGTGCTAGAACCTCTTGAAGAGAGAGGCGAAGCCACCTCATAGTCGCGTAGGGGACCACCTGCGAGTGCTATAATCCCCATGGTATTGGAGTCAGCAATGGGCATGGAGCGCACGTTTGCAACAGTTCTTACTGGACCCTGAAGGAGAGCGAGGGTGGAGACAATGAAATACAGGCACTGCGCGCGGTCGATGGCGGACCCCCCTCTTCCCCCTGTTTGCACTGAAAGAAGAATAGCCATTGTAGACCCGTAAACGCCGAGTTTTGGAGCCTCAACTATTGTTCTTCCAGACAGCTGTCCCCTTCGAGGGCTGCGTCATTGAGCTGGCAAGCACAAAGGGCTGTCTCCGTCTTTGACAGTGCCAAACAAATGAATTCGGCTATGCTTCTTCTGCTTAGAAAGCATGGCAAAGTCTCAAGGCGGAACGAAGATGAGGAAACGTAGGCCCCTTTCCTGTGCAATCGATATGCAGACGAGCGGTCACCCCGGGGGGTTTTGAGAAGCATGACGGTTTAGGGATTTGCGTTTCGGTACGCCTCTAATCAAATCCCCACAGTTTAAGGTCTTAAGTAGTTTATTAAAGGGCTAATTATAAGCACGCAGAGATAGTTTGGGCTAGGCCCTTCGGAATGGTGTTGCGGGCTTGCGTTTGGCTGCAGGTCTGTGAGCAGCGCCTGGAGGCACTCTGATATGGTATACAAGTCCATCTACGCAGGCCAGATTGAAACACAATTTCCCGCCCATAGCTTACTGAAATTTGTTGTGATATTTCGAATCGGTACCACAATTAAAATGCAAATGGCTGTTGCATTGCGTTTTTTGTGCACAAAAAGGCATCATTTTCCTGGGAGCTTTCTTACAGCTGGTGAGCACAAGGCATACGGTTGACATGAAACCTCACATCTATGCATGAAAGATGCTTCCACTCCTTTCCAAAGTCAATGACCTTCGAGCTGCAGGTCTAATAGCACATCTTTTAGTAATAGGGCGTCCTTAGTGGCTGTGTATCAAGTATATCGCGTCAACTCTCACTGGACGATTCGACAATGACCATGACGCAGCTACACCGCAGAACCAAGAGCGAAGAAAAAACGACGAATCTGTAGCCCCACAAAGTAGTCTCCGAAAAGGTCCTACTGGGATTTGAACCCAGGTCGGCGGATTCAGAGTCCGCAGTGCTAACCGCTACACCATAGAACCGCGGCGGCCGAAAGCTCTCCAGCCGCGGCTGACACTATTCGGTTGCTTGCTTTTATTCCCGACAAGTCCCTACTTATACCGCAAAGCATCCTCATGGCATCCTGCATGCTCGTGGCATCCTGTTGCTGTCTCTTTTTTCTCCCTGTTTCTGCCGCTGCTCATCATCTAGAGGAGCCCCTTATGCCTATGAATAGGTGTGTGCATCAGTTGGGGGTAAGCGGGATGCACGATTAGCCCCAAATTCTTGGAGCTGGAGGAACAGCCAACTCTTCGTGTTCGACCTATAGTGCGACATTTGCGGACAGCAGATATAACAGTCCTATACATGTAAGGGCGTTTTCTTCCTTCGGCCATAATTCCCATCGTCCAAGGAACCTGGTAGACATCAGGACCCTTATGATCGGCTCCTATCTGAGGCTGTTTGCAGCCGCTTATGCGTACCCACAGTACTGCACTGCATACTCTGTCTAGCACACCAAGCTACCTCTGAACAGTCTCTACGACACTGAGTACTTTCATTTATGCTTTACCTAAATATTGACAGATTGAAATGGCTCTTTGTGGATTTAATTACTTCAGAGTACTGCTTGTTAGCTCATTTTTCACCACGGGAATGCGTACCCTAGCCTACGGATAAATTTTCCATGCCGAGCGCGTGAGAATGACCCGAGATCTCGAATGCTGCAGTCACTTGCACTACCAATATTTTCTCGTCAGACTCCAGAATCCTGTGGGGTGGCAGAAAGCATTTTGGAAACAACAGATATTTCCTTCCTCTTCAGCTCTCATTGTCCCCCCATGCACGCTGCAGGACGAGCGCTAAAACGCTCGGTTTCTTCCAAGCTGATTGACGAGCTTAGACGCTACGAATAAGGCCACTGGTGTGTGTTTCGCGTACTTGCTTCTTTCTTAAACCCATATAACCGCATCTCTTCGCTCGAACGAAGTTTTCCACAAGCTGAGCTACAATTTCTAGGACACCATTTATACTTCGCTACGGAGTAGTGGAGGATTCAATAATTGGGTTGTATGCTCGTTCACCTTACCTACTCGATAGGGCTGTTAGCTGAACACCATAAGGCGAAATTTTGTTTGCGTTCGAGCACTATATGCCACGTATTTTGTGCTCAAATGCATGAAGGGTGCAGCTACGCATACCTGGGCTATCCTTTTCCTCTTATCTTCATAGCTCTAGAATGCTGGAGCAAGAGACTGCGGCCGCGTTATAAAGAGACATTTACAGCTTTTTATAAAGCTTCTTTTCATTCTGGAATGCAATCTCTGCATGTGGAGACATTAGATGCAGCGTTACAAACCCTGTTCACTATATTCCTGGCACCAAATATGTTTGCACTTTAGGCGCATTTGAGGCATAACCATACATGAATTCATACTCAGCGATCAGCATCCATAAAACTGGAGGCCTCCGTGTCTACAACTTCGTCTGAGACCATTTCGGTGTAATGGCTAAAGAAAATTATCATTATTGAATCATAAGGAACAAAGATGTAAAACGTAGCAGGCTGTGCAATGGGTCCTAGGATAGCTTGATGCGTGCAGCTATCCACTTGAGGGCTCCATAGGTAGACGCTTACCGCCAAACTGAATACTGACTTGATAAAGAGCTATTGAGTATTCTCATTAGAGCAACCCTCCTTTCCTTCGGTTTACCTCAATATTCCGACACGAAGGGATAATATCAACCGGAGTAAGCGTTGATGCACCCTCTGTGCACTCCGAAGATTCACAGGTACTTGCTCATATAAACTAGCGCACACCCACACAGCATTACATTTTCTCGTATCTGAATAACAGTCCTTTGTAATATTTAAGACACACAGACACGCAAATAAATTATTGGATTCTTTGCTGATTCTTGGGTACAGATAACTAGTGTAGCCGAACGTGTTAGAATGTAGCACAGTTCGCTTCAGCGGGTCTTGAATGCAGCGGAATTTTGAGTGCTGATTCAAAAAAATTTGTGCGCTGACAAATATGGGAGCTGTGAGCGTTGTGATTGAATTTCGATTTATTGAGAAAGACATACATCAGAAAATCTCAGCCTTGGATTTTGGTATGTATGTACGTAAAGTGGGAACCCGGTCTGACTGTTCTGGCTTCACTTTAGCACACACATCCCTTCGCTACATGCAGCCCGTTCATACTGATGTACCCCTCTTCTGATATATGCCTATATATGCATATACGAAGCAACAATGGCCTTTCCTAGTAGAATGAGTGATATGGGTGGTAAAAGTAGGTCCTTACAAACATCATATCGGCACCTTTTCGGTAACACAAGTGCTGAAATTTGGGTTGACAGACTTTTTTGTTTTATTACCCGTCTACACTAACGTCAAATGACAAATAGCCTATTAAGAGTGCCTCCTTGGTGCATCGCCGATCCATTGTCCGCTCCCGTGTCATGCATGCGCATGCAAGGGTGGGTTAAGGCGCGCGTGAATCCTGCCATTTAGGCGAGCCCGGTGGAAGCGTGGACTAATAAAGGTGGCATCAACAAGAATCTCCAACCGAAAATGGGTGTTTTTTAGTAAAATGGCTCCTTCGCCCCTACGGCCGCTGGCCGCTGGGGGTCCCCCGACCCTCAAAAAGCTGGCAGCGCAATCCGAGGTGTACGTGCACCTCGAGAAACGAGTGCATGCGTTACGTAAGCAGCTTTTTGGGTATGCGAGGGGGATGCCGGGGGAGGCTGCGTGGCTCAAGCCTCTCCAAGGAAAAGAGATGAAGGAGTACTACTGGCCGAGCAAATATGACTTGCCAAGCTTCAATATGGAGCAATACCTGCAAATGCAAGTAAGGAATCGACGCCCAAAGGTGTTTCTGGCTGTTTCTGCCTGGATCCTCCTCAGGACTCTTGCGGGAGGAAGCTGCAGCAGAGGCAAGGTTGCCTGTACAGCTCACCGTCGGTTCCAGTACTCCAGTTTGGGCTGTGGGGTTTGCAAAAGTCGAAAGGAGGTGCTTCTCATAGCACAAGCGCTTCCATTACGCAGCACACACACGTATGCCGTTTCCCTCTCCAGAGTTTGTCGCGTGTATTTTTTCGCAGGCGTTGCGCTACGCACCCAAGCCAACACACCCCTCGCTTTTGTCGCTCTCCCGTTTGATGGCACTCCTGACCGAAAGAAAGAAGACGGTTCGTCACCTGCTTTCACAGTTGGATGCAGAGCTTCTCAGGGAGAATCCTACGCTGCAAGACCTTTACGCGTGAGAGCGCCGCTCGTCCTATCAGCCCTTGAGCCTGTGCTTCCCAGGAGCGTCGATTATGATTCATGGACGGCTTCTTGACGGACGGCTTGGGGAAGCAATCTCAAAGCTACTACCGAAGGTGCTTCACATGTTTGTGGCTTGCGCTGCAGGCTCTACAAGTCGCTCTTCTCGGACGATCCGCTGAGCAGCGATTCGCGGCAAAAAGAGCAGCCGTGGCGCTGGACCGACTGCCTTGAGGCAGAAACTCGTAAGTTTTCAGTGCTTCTACAGGCTCATCACCTCTAGGATTTGGATACGTCGCACCTCCAAGAATCGAATTCAGGTGTCGCTTTCCAGTCTTGGCAGGCCCCCTGCCCCGTCGTCTCAGTGAACCCTCGAACCCACACATGGAAACTGACCTTTTAATGTAGAATCTACAAGATTGGCGTTTCTGATGGTGTCTGTGCAGTTCTCGCTCTGGTGGAGGCGACTTCGCAGCAGGAAGGCGGCGAAAAACTTTTCAGCGACATCTTAAAAGAAGCAAAAACGCAATGCAGGTAATTCTGAAAGCCGATATCATAAAAGATATATATATATATATACGCCCCAATAAAAGGCTCTGGTCGTCGAGGGTCCAGTACAGTTACATATATTGACACGCATACGCACTTTCTGAACCTTGTAAGGTTTGGGATTTGTGTATGTGTATCTGTGTATGTGTATGTGTATCTGTGGGTGTGTGTGCATAAACGTGGGTGTACGTATGTATATATATATGCATACATGTATGTGTGTGTATATACATTTTCAGCTCGCTGTCTCAGCTGCAGGAGCTGCTTCAGCGTTTGTTGGGTGAAAAACTAACGCCCTCGCTAGCTTCTTCTTTGTTGTATCTTGCGACTAAAGACGTTCTAGTGCTACCGGCCGCTATATGCAGCCGCAAGTCCACCGGCCGAACGAGTGAGGCGGAAACACTTTGCGTCATTTTGCGCGCGCACTCACGCATTTCTTGTGTTCTCTGAGATGTGCCTCTTTACATTTCCTTCCTGCTGGCTCGCCCGCCTGCTTTTCATCTCATTGCTTTCCTAGAACTGAGCGTTTGTTGGTGGCCTCCTTGCGTGCTTGTCTTCCCGAGCCTTCCTGGCAGGTTCTGTATTCACAGCCTCTTGCCCAGCATCTCTTATTCGCCGTGTTGCTTTTGCGCCTTTGTTCCCTCTGCCCGTGTTTGTGGGTCTTTCTCCAGTGCGCGTGGCACTGCGAGGTTGCCTATTTGTGACTACATGTGTGCTCCCCGCTTTTTGTCTGTTGGTAGTCCCCTGGCCCTTTAGGGAGGCTTTTTTCGTTCTTTCTCGCACCCTGGGCGCATGCAGCAGGTTACTGTAACGCGAATCTCTTATTGGGTGTCTTCGCGCTCAAAGGGTGTTCTCTCTGCAGCGAGGCAACCCCGAAGTTTAGCGACTCTTTGGGCCGTGGTGTACTGTGCGCTTCAGGGGCCGTAAGTGACGCAGCTGCGGCGAAGGGGGCACTCGTGCGGATGTTAGAAAGCGCGAATGAGCAAACGGAAGCGATGAGGGCGGCAGGGAACGAAGGTAGAGACAAGGCGCTCTTGGCCCGCATTCGGCTTGTCTCCCGTTTGGCAGAAGCGGCAGAAGGGCACCCTGCTGCTGCCTCTTCTCGGCAGCAGCAGGAAGGCAGAGAGGCGAAGGGAGGCTTATCGCCCAGAACACAGGAGTCAAGGAGGCAGCCTCCATCTTTGGATCAGCACGCACTGGGTTTATTAGGGCCTCCGGGTGTGACTGTGCATTCGGTGGGTTTGGCCCCAGCAGAGACGGAGAGCCAAACGAGGCAGCGGGAAAGGAGACAAGCAGCTGCGCAGGAGGAATTGCAGAGCGAGATTGAGAGCGACGCGAAACTGGCTAGCTACTACAGAACGTCCCACCGGTTCATTGATCCCTTGTTCAAGAGGAAGAGGCTGTCGTTCCTTGACCGGCTGGCAAGGAGCAGAATCAAGAGCCAAACGGCGAAAGAAATCGGCGCTCAGGTGTACATACACCACCCCGACAGACAGCCCTCATTCCCACATAACAAGGGCTTTATAAACAGAAAGTGGCCCTCGCCTTATCACTAGAACCAAAGCCCTTAGTTCCCCAAACCCTTTCTTCTTTCATGACTCCTGGTGTAGTCCTCCCCGTCGTTTCGGTGCAATCGTGCATCGACACCAGCTTCACACCGAGTCAGTAGGGTACCTCATTCTCTCGAATAGCTATCTTGCCCCCAAGAAACACGCATCGAGCTCCGGCCATCCACATTCGATCCAGAATCCCGCGTACAAACGTATAGGGGTCCTGTGAGACGTTCTTGGGTGGCAGCTGCTAGCCTCTGGCACGAATGATGCGAATTGGGTTTCTTAGTGCTGAGTGAAACTTCACTCCGGTGTACAGTGCAGTCAAGGGGCTGGAAGTAACCAGCAAGCAGCCCGCCTAGCAGACTTGAGATAAGCCAGCGAGCTCTTGGAGAAAAGGCGAACACTCAGATAAAGCTGTGTAACCTATAATACATGTGCACGCGGGCACACAGCTGCTGCCAATACACCACAGCCCCACAAGTTGTACTTTTCAAGTGACTCTGTACAGAGTTTCCCCTTTTCTGATGTAACGTTTTCTCCTTGTTCTGTACGTTCTCCTTCGCTTGTTTGTCTGCCAAGTCCTATTCGCAAACATGCGCCACCCCCACTGGGGCCCCCCAAGGAGCCCAGTGGGGGCCCCCACAAAACTCGGGAGGGGACTTTTAATGGCCAGCCACGACCAGAACGGGGTGACGGATGAGCATGCAGCAGTGCCGGCAAATTTCGTTCCCGTAGCTCTTTTAGCAGCAGATGCAACTGCTGCCGCGGACAGAGACCCCAGGTGGGATGCCATGAGGGCCGCTCCTGCCTCAAGAAAGAGAGAAACAATGTTCCTTACAGCGAGACGGCAATGACACCCAGTCTACCGAGTCTGCCTGAAGGCTTCCTAGGCCTCTGTCTGCGTGGGCCTGGCCAGTGCGATGAGGCAAGGCAACGAAGTGTTCCTACAGCAGTCGCAGTGGCTGCTTCTGTGGGTGCGGTGGAGAGGGCAGCTCTCGCAGCGGCAAATCGAGAAAAGAGAGAGGATGGGAGGAAGGCCATGAGGTCATTTGCAGCACACCGTCATGGAGCAGGCAAGCTCTGCTGTGCAGAGGACAGATGCTCGGACGGGAAGTAAGCAGCATCAAGGGGCCCATGCGACCACTCAGGTTCGCACATCCGGTTCCTCCTTCCTCCATCTAAACACCAAAAACCACGTAGCTTTGGTGGAAGAGAGCAAGTCTTCTCCCAAAGTCTCGAGAAACGACGGATTCGCCCGACGGTCCAGCCCCGCGGCGTCGGTAGAGGATTCTCCAGATAAACTGCAGAAATCTAGTAACAATGAGCTCGCAAAATAATCGTGAGCGGTTATTGTATTGCTTTAGCGGGGAACAGTATATGAGCTTGTTTGTTATACTAATGAGATGCAAAAGGTCGAAGATTCAGCGCGTAGAGGAAGTATCACACAAGACCGCTGCCACAGAGGCAGTCGGCGCGCAGCCCAATGCCTGCAAATGCTCTGAGAGGCCATGTCAAAATGTGCACGCTCAACCTTTGAGTGCTGAAATGGCGTGTTTTGAACGTTTCTTCTGTCATGGTCCTTTCTTTGTTTCTTCTCGTTCCTTTTGTAGTCCACCGTCGGCTCTCTCGCATCGACGCAACCTAGTTCATGCTAAGGGCTGCTTCTTCGCCTAGCAATCAATGTATGTCTCTCTGCCAGATTCGCTTCACTGTTGCTGACGTCGTGTCGTTGTTGCGTGGAATGCGTATGTTTCCATGGTCGAGATATATGCGGGGTTGAATATCTAGATAAGTAGCCTTGATAGCTCTACGGGTGCAGCTGGCTAGATCCGACGGTTCTCTTCTTCCCCTATATCCCTGAATAAACGTGAGGCCTTAGGATAAACAGGAGGAGCAGCTTACTTGGTAAAGCAAGAACGAGCTCTCTCTGGCTGATTTGACCATGGTTCGTGTTGCCGGGTCCTGTATCGAAATCCATGTAGGAAAGGTGCATTCATTTCTTCGCCCTCTTCCTAACGTGCTGAAAGTCATTGTGTATGCTGCATATATACTCTTGCGCTAACCTTTGAAATTGTAGGGCTCCAAACAAGGTCTTCCTAGGAAGACGCTCAACTCCAGACTAACTATTAGCTTGAGAGGAAATCACTTAGTCACTCTCCGAAAGAGATGCTTTTCTCCCTTGCCCGTGAACCTAGGAGCTCTGACACGAGAGGCGAGGTATTTTGAGCGTGCATCAACGCGCACCCTCAAAACACCGAGCATTCAAAACTGATTGCTCGTGGCATCTAGCTCATACGCGTACAACATTGGGTCTTATTGTATCTACCTAAAAGTATTAGTGTAATAATAAAATATGCGAACAACCAAATCAAGTAGTCATTTTTCGATATTCTGCTATAAGCTATTACTAGTGTAGTAGAAAATGCCCAATGTAGCTCAGTTCGCTATAGATATCATCCATAGCAAAACCCACAAAGGTTGAACTTCATGATCCGCAGTAGGTATTGCTCCGCTAAGATGGGCTCTGCAAATTTTAACAGGAGAAAATAAACTACCGTGTCTCCCTGGATATCACGAGGGAGCAGACAACCTCAAGGTAAGTCGAAGTGCCCAGAGGCAAGTTTGTCTTTGCTTACGGGACGAAGTAATTTTCCCTATCTCGCCCTGGTACCACAAGGCCTTGAACTACAAAGAGGAAGAAAAACAGCTGAGCTTGGTGAGCTGGAAGCTCAAAATGAGCAGCTCAGCCGAGTGGAACTGGCAAGTTCACAATCATGCCATTCAAATTTCAACAAGGAAACAATGAGAAACTAGAAACCCAAGAAGGATCTTGCCTTTGAAGCTACTGCCCTTCCATAATCCGCTAGCAGTAAGGGAACAACGAGCATTGAGCGTGAAAACTGACAAATAAGCAGCTATGTTTTCCTTGGGATGTCGTGAGCATTGTTCTACGGCCTCTGGTGTATGGCGTTGCGACTTGCAATGCGGTGGCAATGTCGGCTCCACAGCCGGTATTTTCTAAGGCTTATCTGACAGGTAATGCCTTTATAATGAAAAGGGATTGATTGTTAGTACAAGTGTCGAGAGGTTCCGCTGCTTTGGAAAAGATCGGCGTCCGTAGCCGGTGAAGGCCTGAAATTCTCCTAGTCTAATTGGGGGTACTGGCTCCCCTTCCCCATGATAAGTAAATCCTTTCGGACGCCATAGCTTCGGGCTTACTCAGGACCGGACCGTTAGGCAGTGTGGCTTCTGGTGCAAGTTTTGACAACTCGCGCGTGAGGGCATTGAAAACTTCCACTGCCTTTCTTAACATACATAGCGCTCGAGAAATGAAGCTCAAGGCTCCAAGAAGCTGTGAGACATGCGGTGTATTCAGTGGATGTAAACATCACTCTGCAGTGCCCGCAGAGCAGGTTATTGTTCCTTCTCTTCAGCACTCAACATCCCCTGCTCTTGTGATGCCTATGCCATGGGAGGCGGTAAGCTCCGCCGTAAAAATGCCAGTTGTCCTATCGGCCTTGCACGCGTCCGATGCATTGAGCAAGAGGCTGTCCTATGAAATCCGTGAGCCCCAACATGCGGAGCGCATGCGTCGTAAAACTTACCCGCCTCCTCAACGAGGAGCTATTTTCAGTGCCAGTGCTACACAATCTGCGCTGGATAGTTTGAAGTATCGCCGATGAGCTTAATCCCAGGCAGTTAAGTATCGGTGTGAAAGACTGCAAGTGAAGAACATCCGCCTCATGGAACCAAAACTTTGAACGCCTAAAATCCACAATACATCACGACAAATCCAGTAGTTTCCATTGAGCTGTTACCGTGTTTAGCAGCTAGCCTATGGTGCAGCTTCAGGCCCTTGCCTTTCAGGATGCATGGCCGACGAGGGTAAGTACGTCATAGTTTGGCAGTGCTGTAGCCATCTGCAGCAATACCTAATACTCCAAGCAACGGTAAGTGGAGAAAGTTTCGACTCTACTAATTGTTCAGGTGTTTATCTGCAAAATTCAGTTCAGATCGTCTTCCCATACACCCATTCGGCTCCATTTTTCTTTTGGATTTCAAGACGAATTCTGATCCACTCATCTAGTATTATCCCCAAAAGCCCCTAACCGGAAAGCCAGAGTCATCAAAGATTCCCCCAGAGGATTTATAAGAAATGTAGCTGGCCAAGCTACACTACTGCTCGCTACATCTGAGGACTAGCTTTGAAGACTTGACCATTTGGTTTATCCCTTCGTATATCTTGCCCATTGCAGAACCGGGTTAGAGAAATAACTAGACCCAGTTTTGTGTGTGTTTGTCCAATATGCAATGTGCAACTAGCTGTGAACGCTTGGAGCACTTGAAAGCTGCAGCAAAAAGCGTCCTTACTGTCCCTCTCCCCTCATATTGGCACTATGGGGGATATGGGCAGGGGAAGGTGAAGGCTCTTTTGGAAAGCCACTCAACTACTTTCTGTGAAGTTTGTATTGAGTCTGGTTTGACGTGCCTCCCTTCTTCCAGGTGCTGAGCTACAACGAATTATCACTAGGGAAAAGGATGTCGTCGGATCCCGAGAGGGTGAAGGAGGAAGTGCAGAAATTGGAAGAGAAGACGAAGGTTTGACGCCGGTGGGTTTTGAGGGGAAGGAAGGGACTCTTGCATCGGCACCGTATTGGCGGGAGGGATGACCTGTAGCAAGTTGCTTAATCGTAGGCAACCTGCAGCTGCTAGCCTGTTGCCCGATTATTCGCAGAAGATACTAAGGAGGAGTTGTATCTCCATCCATGTGACGGTAGCGAGAAAACTCGGCCCTACTTGGTATGGCGTGGGGAAATAAACGGTTGCTCAGTGATTGTATGCGGCTGGATCAGTATTTAGCCACTCTCCTGGGAGCTTCAGACAAACACGCAGAGCGCCTTTAGGGCATTTATGGTTTTTATTACAGCTCGATATCAAGCCTCCATGCACCGATGCCCCGGAAAAAGGCGACGCTAAGGAGCGACACGCATAAATGAAGAGCACCTAAAGGGGACTTACACTGCAAAAAAGTTTTCGGACGACAATACGCCTAGCACCCGTTTCGTAAGGACTAGTCCCTAAAAGCCCTAGACACCGAAAACAGTGAAGCAAAGAGCCAAGAGCTAATTGTTAAGAGGCGGAAAGAAGCCCCTGTAGCCCCCTAAAATGGGTTCTGCCGGTCTGATTTCACCCGAATTCAGGTCCTATGATTCAAATGGAGTGCGAGACTTCGTAGTGTATTGCATTAGGCCAGCCAGCGTGCATGGGATGACAAGCCCGTGGCTGCCAGCGGCTACGAACGCTCACAATCCTAGTGGAAATACGCTTGCTGGTGCCTACAAATCGTTTCTTTATATACATTCGCCCTCCCCCATCCCTTTCTGGTGCGATCAGAAAAACAAGTAATACAGAAAAGGTCCTCGACCGTGTGCGGATTCGTTCGGCCTTACTTTCCTGGACAGAAGAGCTGCTCTCTTGGAAACTCTTCACTATCGGGAACACGAGGAAGGGATTTCGGATTTATTGCTGCTCTAATCGTGCATCAGCTCAACACTTTTTAGCGCAACGACTACATTACAGACGTTTCACGAGCTGTCTTGGCAAGTCCTTCTGCGCGTACTGCGAGGCGAGAACGAGGGAATGCAGCGAGCAGAGACATAGAAGATGGAGGCACCGGGGCTTGCTGTCATCTTTCTGAGCTTCTTGTCTCTGATTGGAGGGTTAGTGCTGTGTTTAGTCGTGAGACATTCAACCCTGGGGACGGCAAGGAAATGTGATAGCTATGCGGAAGACACTGTGGAAAACAAAGCTCAGCGTCAGAGAGGAGGTGCAGAGCACAAAAAGGTCAAGCCCAAGAATCTAAAATCGCGCCCTAAAGCTTGCACTTCCTCAGCAGACAGCCACAGACACGCTGCAGAAAATAAGGTGAACTGAGGTGACTAACCCTCTCGCAACCTTTAATCTCAGACTCACAACAGTAACTTGCACTACCAAGCTGTGCACTAGAAGTTACTGATCGACCTGTTTCTGATGAATCATACGAAAAAAGACTTCCTCAACTCAAATGGATTAGTGCAGCGCCGTCAGCGTGCATCTTCACGGGTCCTCCGTCCGTCTAGCATCTCCCTCTGCTCTCCTTCTGCCCCTTTCCCCATGCGCTCCATTTCAATTTTTCCACCATATACAATTTGTGGTGGCCAGCATGCTAAGCCACTCTTGTTAAAAGGAGGGCTTCTGTGCGTCTTCTTTTCCGAAAGTGCGAACCCTTCTGGAGAGTCGTAGAAAGCTGCTACCATGGTGTGGGCACTTGCTTTTTCAGCAGCCGTCCCTGCAGACAAATGAGCTGTTTGTAGACTATGTCAAGGGTGTTAACAAGCCCGTGGATACCATTGCTATTGCTCCTCACGCATGTAAGCGGATGGATTCATCTTTAAGGTTCTCTCTCCCTTCGGGCTGGTTTGTTCTCACTGCCATTGCCCTACCTGTGACGATATGCTTGCCACACACAATGTGTTCTCTTCCTTACACCCGCTTATCTCGCGCTACTCTCTTTTTCTCGCTTCATTGTCCTTGTACTTCGTTTTAGCTTCCTCAAGTGTCTTGCTTCTTAAAGGCGGAATTCAGTAAAAAACAGCTGCTGCATTCTAGCGTTTCTCCCTCGCCTGTGTGTATGCATATCTGTGTGTGTGTGTGTGTGTCTGTGTGTCTATGTGTGTGTGTGTGTGTGTGTGTGTGTAGAG